>NW_016167149.1:12688-14454 GCF_001687245.7 Rhagoletis zephyria | reverse complement strand
TTGTTGGTAACGGCTCCTCGTGATCTGATTTAAAGATTTTTTCTTTCCTTTTGAGGTTGATATATCCATGCATGAAGTATGTTGTGCTGCGTACTATCGGTATCTTGTAGTTGATTATGTCGCCAACACTTTTAATCGTCTTCTGAATTGGAGTAGGGAGAATGTATCTACTTATCGGACTCCGTAACGACGGCGCTTGGAATAGGTTCTATTGTTTGCCACTTGTTCGCAGATACGACATGCGTGGATAAGACACTAATACTTCGGACCTTGCTCTGCCATCAAAGAGCTGTGTTGTGGCCAGCAATTCAATAGACATCTGTTGGCCTTTCAGCCGTCGCGTCATGGGTTACTAGTTATCTTGACATTTGCTTCAATCGAAATGTTGGCTTACATACCTCTATGGTTTTATAGCTTCCCTTTGTGGTAGAAAACGACATGAAGCTTTCCTCTTAACTCACCACGTTCTGTGAGCTCTATTAGGGGAATTCCTATATAAGCCCCATCGCTATGGCAAGATGAGCAGTACTGAAGGTGATAAATATGTGACTCAAAATTCTTCTACTCAGTCAGATCTTAAGGCGTCAGCAACAGTAGTAGAGAGATATTTCCTGCTTTGATGGATCTCGACATTTGGTTTACCCGTCTTGTCTGACATATTTAAATGTCAATACAACAATATTCCATAAAAAAATTCCTTTTTTAAGATCATCCCAACATAAAACACCCACACCAATACAACTACATATGTATGCACATATGTATATGTGAAGAGATAAATCTGATGGCATTAAGCTCGGAAAAAAATAAAAAAATTAATGCAAACCATTAAAAGTTAGTTAAACCAAGAAGGAAACAATGCTGCAGCATGCCACGGTTTTGCATACATCCATATTTGCATAACGACATGCAACAATGAAAAACTTCAAATGCAACTTTGCAACAAACAACTGAGATCATTCAGGCCACTATGGGCGTTGGGACATAACACAGATAAAAGAATTAAGTACTTTTTTTTGAATTTTTATTTTTTTTGCAAATATTTACGGCGGCGCACTGCACTTAAACAAAGTGAAGCAGGATTTAATTACTCGAGTTTTTATGTTGCAAAAGCTCTTTTTTTTTTGTATTAAGCACATGCATGCTATTTTTCTGCAAATACAAGTACGAAAAATTTTTTAATCATTTTATTTAATGCGATGCGTTAACAGTAGCGAATAAAATGCTTAATACAGATGACAATAAAAAAAAAATGCCAAATATTTTTCACTTTTTTTTGTGCGGTTGTGCTGCTATGAGCCAACGTGTTTATTATAGGAACATATATACGATATTTCACTGATTTCTCTGGAAGCTATTTGTGTGGGTTACCAGTTTTTCTTTACACATACATACATGCAAAAATATGTATTTACAATAGCAAAATAGCTAAAGGATGATTTTGCCAGCATATTTTCCGCACTTCTATTGTGCACATATTTGTTTGAATAAATTATAATTATACACATACATACATACAGTCGATTATTATTCGAATATCACTGCTTTAATTGGCCCGCTGTTTGCGATTGCGCTGTTTGTTATTGTGTCAAATATTTAAAACTTTGCAATGCATGCACTTGAATATTTTAAACTTTAGTAGGCACATACAATTGATCGTACCACCCTTCTAGTAAACAAAAAAAAAGTTCCCCGTACCCGCCTTAGTCTAAAATATTTTGCAAAGCAAGTACGAAATTCATTCCATTTGTTATTGTGTACAGTGG
>NW_016167149.1:0-10361 GCF_001687245.7 Rhagoletis zephyria | reverse complement strand
TTTTATTTTATTTTATTTTATTTTATTTTATTTTGTTTTGTTTTATTTTATTTTATTTTATTTTACTGTACTTTATTTTATGTATTTTTTATTTTATTGATTTTATTTCATTTTTCAACATCCGAACTTCATTGAGTTGCTCTACGCCATTTCTTAATTTAATGACTTTTCTAATTAGATACATAAACTCGTTTAACTTTGTGGTCTCATTCTCAATTTTCACCCTCAGGTTTTCTTGTCGACAAATTTGGCAAATATAAACCGGTCGTCATTATGAGTCTGCTGTTGAATGCGCTTTTCCATCATTCGCTTTTGTTCATACCACAACAAGAAATTCCCGGTATTGTACCCTCAGCGTTCGTTATGCGCCATCCGGATACAGGTGATATAGAGGTGAGTTAGCATGCAT
Source organism: Rhagoletis zephyria (assembly GCF_001687245.7). Classification (NCBI taxonomy): domain Eukaryota; kingdom Metazoa; phylum Arthropoda; class Insecta; order Diptera; family Tephritidae; genus Rhagoletis; species Rhagoletis zephyria. Next base: position 9,952 of record NW_016167149.1, on the reverse strand, counting down.
TTAACCAGCCAAGCATTCGCTCATACATACATACATACATACATACATACACGCAAACATACTTGGCAAGCCATATACTTATGTATGAACACTTAATTTCATTGTTTTACAAATTTGCACGCTATGTATTGGTAGGTATAAAGTGCTCAGCTCATATGTTGTAGTACGAACAGTATTTGAGTAAGTTTCAGCGTTAAGCCACTTCAACATCCGTTCTGTATGTCCTTCACACTGTACTCCGGTTCCCTTGCTGTTGGGCATTTGTGGCTCACTACGTTCCATCATTGAGTTTGGTGGACCACCAGGTGAATAAATACTTCTTTGCTTGGCTAGCACTAAAGGCTGGCTGGCAAGGACAGTGATGTAAAGTTTTTTGATAAATTCGGTTTAATGTTGATGTTACTTACCGTCTGCAGGCGTTATACTTAGCTTTCATTAGATTAAAGGAAAAAGATTTGTGGGAGATATGAAAAATAAGAGAAATATTAATGGTCAGCTATTGAACAGATACAGTTAAATTTCTCTGTTAAATTTTGCTGATGGAATGTTACGTAAAAGGCCTTGTGGGGAAATACATATGTGCCAAAAGGACATGAAAAACTGATTTAATTAAAAAATATAGATATACAAACGTAGTCGCATGACAAATGGTATAAAAAACTAATTTTTTTTCGATGTCTCATCCTTCTTGAATGATTTAAGACCAAAACGTTTCTCATCGTTTATATTAATAAAAATACTAGAAATGGAAGCTGTTGGTAGGATCCTGGAAAGGCACGGCACTCAGCAATATATAGTTGCAAGGATCGACTCGATACTGAAAGCCAGAGTAGTCAACACAGCTGTAGTCACAGGGTACATAATTGAAATAACAATAAGGCGGATTCCGCAGGGAGGGTTCCTATCACCGCTGTTGTGGAGAACAATGGCAAATTCTTGCCAAAAAATTACTGAGCTGATGGAATTGGCACTGGGCAGTGTTTCCCGCTGGACAAAACAAAATGGGCTAGGAGTTAACCATTCTAAAACCAAACTTGTCTTGTCCACAAGCAAAACAAAAAATTCGGGAATTCCCCTTACCAAAGCAGGACTGCTCGGAAATGCAAATTAGTGAAGAGCATAACTCCCTACTGCCACCGATTTCTTTTATGCTAAGTGGGTTGAAAGATACACTACAACCGTAACTAATGACCTATGAATCAATCAGGACGAATGTGAGATCTCAAGATCCTTGTGGCCTAGACTCGATAAGAGTCGTACTGAAGAACTATTGACACTAAAGAAATCTGCAGTAAGTGCTGTTACTAGCGTACCAACGAGCACAGGGGGATTTCGCGTTTGCGAGGCTACGGGTGTCACAATCCCGGGTACCCCAGTCAAAGGCTACCAGTCCGAGTAGGTGGAGACTCAACTGGCAGAAGAGTCTACGGCCTTCGAGAGTCATACCAAAGACTTTAAAATGGTGCCACGGGGAACAGATGCCCCCGGAGTGTGTTCGTCGGTGAGACGAGCAAAACTGGCGACACAAGCAATGCATGCAAGGCTGGCAAGGCAAGCACTCGCATGGCTTAAACGACTAGAAAAGGGTGAAAATAAGTTGGATGAAAGTTGAAATCGAAGGAAATGTTGAAACTGTTGGAAACCGTTGGAAAATGTTGAAAAAGTTGTGCGCTAGTTGAGCAATTCGTTCCGTTGCGAAAGCTGAGCGAGTGGCGTCACCTCTCCTGGATGTGGAGGGTGCATGTTGAAATGGAGATGAATGTGGAGTGTAGTAGTCGTGTAAGTCGTTCTAGTGTGGGCGGAGTCAGTTAAGTGGGTCAGGGTGAGTTGAGCCAGTCGAGCGAATCTCACCGGCGAGCATTACTCCGGTCTGTTCATGGGTACGGCCCCTTTGGGGAGTATCGTGGTGGCTGTGGTTTATTACCTAAATGCGGGTAGAACCAGCAATGGTTCAATGTGGAGTTGCATTGCAACCGGATGTCGTGATCCAGAGAACGTCAGAGGTTTAGGTAGGCCTCGGCCCTACCAAGGTGGCAAGTGTGTCCACCACATACTGCCAATTGGTACTGAAGTGCTTTCAGTTCAGGGCAGTGATTAATGCAAAAATTAGGGCATCATCTTTGAAAAATGAGTCAGCGTGTTTATTATATTATTTGAACGCCCACGAATAAGAGGTCTAAGATTTATATGTGTGTTCCTCGAAAATAAAATTATGTCTCTTTGTGGAATCTTGAACATGGCATTCTTCAAAGTGAGGAAGCGAAGATTTTTCGCATTAAAAATGGCATAAAAAATCTTACATCTACGCAATTTGCCAAATAGATGTCCACGTGAAAATTTCGTATACGCCATGTAGTATGCCATTGTACAAAGCCTTATGCTGTCAAATATGAGTGCTTTCAGAAATTCCTTTTAATTACAACAATTTATGCGGTTGAGAGCTAAATAAGTGGCAATGCTTAACCGCCGCCTCGATAGCTTCGAACTGCAATGGACAAGGACTAACTATCGCATTTTCATATATGCATATATGTACGTACGTACTTATGTTTGTACTTACTAGCTTAAATACTTTGCAGCGCGCACATAACATATGTATTAGGGCGAGTAAATTTTTTTTGCTAGTTATGTGCGTTTAGCATAGGAGGATTCTACGTGTAATTCTAAGCAAATTGACCGAAGAAACCTTGGGTCTAAAATCAATTTGGAGTTTGCCAAATTGCAAATCAGGGAAAATTTTCACTGATGCGCCCTCTGGTGGAAATTTTAAGAAAAAGATAAATGCAGAAATAGTTTCTCATACCAAAAACCCCTTATAGCATGTTTTTATACAAAGTTTAAGCACTTCTTTACGACACTATATCAAAATGCGAAGAACTCTTTTTTTGCAATCTCCAAATTGATTTTAGACCCATGGCTTATGGGGCAAATTCGCTTAGAATTCCAAGTAGAAACCTTTTGTGCTATACGCGCATAGTCGAAAAAATTTCCCATATAAATTGACCCGCCCTAATAAATATGTATATACATATGTATGTACATTAGGATGGGCCTTAAATGTAGGAAGCAAATTTTTATATCATATTTCCTAAGCCTCAATCCGTATGTCAATGCTACTATAGTCGATGATATCACATATAAATTTTTGGCCCCGATTTAAGTCAGTTAAGGCGTAGCGCACAGGGGTCAAAATTCAGATTACCCTATGAAGGCATCTTAACCGACTCCAATCGGGACCAAAATGTATATATGTGACCGTGGTGTTACCGATTGAAGTGGTGAGACTGCGAAAAATCGCTTATTTGATTTTTTTTAAGGACCCCCTTAATGTACATACATACTTACAGCGTCTGTATATTGTAGAGCGAGCGAACATACTTACCTTTGGCAAATTAAATGCTGGTCGCTTTGTCTTTAGCAACAATGTTCATCCATGTGCATATACACTTTTACATACATACATTACCGATGCTGATGCCGTTATATTGAGTTTTCGCCCTTTTGTATTCCAAATTACGTACATAATTGCAGTGTAGAATTTTCATCTTAACCATTGTTTTGTGTTTTGCCACTTTTGCTGTTACATACAGTTGATATTGGCGTTTTTGCTGATTGCAGCTAGCAGGTGCATGCATGCAAACAAATATTGTACATACGTTTGTTCTATTTGTACTTAGGTTCGCATGCATTTGCGCTTGAATAGCGTGAAAATTCAATCAATTTAGTTTTCAATCGAAGTGCTTTGTTGCATTTTGCGGCGTGGTGGTTCGAGTATGGTTGAAATATTTACTGCTGAAGTGCTAAGATTGTTGGAGTTTGTTGCATTCACGACACTGCACTTTTTAGGGAGAATAAGTATACATATCCACGTATATACATACATGTATGTATGTATAAGTATGTATGTATACAAATACTTGAATTTACATATTCGCAACTGCATACATACATATATGAACCTTGCCAGACGAACTTCTAGTATCCAGCTATTCTACCACCAAGTATTAAGGGCTTCATATAAATGGGAGTTGGACTGCCTAAGCTATAAATAGCCCCAGTGCTCAAAGTTGGCATTAAATATTTCCGCGACTCATCGTCTTCAAGATAATTTGGTTGCAGTAGCAAGTATAACAACTCCAATTAGCACTTAAGTGTGCCGTTTTAAAATCACAACTAGCAATTTATTCTAAAAGGATATATAAAGAAGATAGTTAAAAAAAAAAACAAAAAAAAAATATTGCTTTATGGATCTGTTAAGTGAGCCTAAAACGATATTTCGCTTCTATAAACAAAGCTCTTTAATTTAACTCATATGCATACAAATTTCAATTAATTGATGAATTAAGTTGAATTTGTATTTTTCAAATACGTGGCAACATTTCTAAATATAGTTCAGAAATAAAGCCCTTCCAAGCCAAGTTCGATTGATACCCGTCCCTCTTCACTTAATTTATTAGATAATTTGAGTTTAACTTTTTAAACAGGTGGCAACCCTCTTCAAATACCTCGAACATATTCTAAATGTTCAAACTCTTCAATGGCTTTGCAAAACCGCCCATCGATCGATTGCAAATTCGCCTATCTTACGGTACTCAAATTTTACAGGAGAGCGAATAAACAGGTTTTCCTTAATAACAATTTTAAGAGTTTTATTCATAAATCTCGCCACCTGCAGTTCAGGGTTACCAAATCTCATTTTTCCCACAACGCAACGCAACTGATGATCTCTTACCACTATTTCTTACTTCCTTCTTCTTACCTTCTTTCTTTCTTTCGTTCTTGACTATTTTTGAAAATCGGTTAAACCGTTTCTGAGGTTTTGTCCGCCGAGCAAACGAACTTAGCATTTCTAAATATTAATCAGTGAATAATTCAAAAATCAAATTTTAAATAAACTGCATTAGATCTTAGATATTTCATATTTAAACAAAATTTTAGAGTAGAATACATTTTCGGATACTTAAAAATTACCATTTCCAAAGTCCTTCCATCAATGGGAATTCCACTTTCCGACACAACAGCTAAATGGGTTTTTATTACTCCCTTGTGTGATATCCAATTAATTGGGTACATATCAACTACTCAAAGCGTTTCGTATTAGAAATGAACGTATCAAAGACTTGGGATTTTACTTAATTGGACTGACTGTTTAGTACAAGGTGCCGGTTTTAGAAAAGGCACTGAAATAAGTATTTGTATTGGCTGCGAGCCAATTTTCTTTAAATAAAGTTACCGTTCAGAACTCCTACTAAAATGGGTGTTTTTGAGGCTTATTTTAGGAAACTTCCATGCATGTTATCAAAAATGACATTGAGAAGGTTAAAATATTCTACAAAAGGATTTTAAACTTATTTCCGTTGATAACCATCGTTTAGTAATTCATTTAATTTATTAAATAATTTTAATTTAACATCTTAAATTGGGGCTACCCTAAAACAGATCAAAAATATTCTAAATTGTCAAACTAAATATTTCTTAAAACTTCATTTGTCATCAATTTTTAATGTTTCATTTAACTTGGGTATAAAATAATTTAATTCGACTTCTCAAATAGCTGGCAACCCCCTTTAAAATATATTCAAACTTCTACCTTTTTAAACCTCTTTTATCTGGCACCGTATAGTGATACCTTATTAACTTACCGAATTTGTTTAACTACAATTTCGTTAAATTTTTTAAACATGTGGCAACCCTTCTAAACGTAGTTGAGATATAAAACATTTTCAAAACCATTTCTGTTGATACCCATATTGTAACAATTGACTTAACTTTTTAAATAATTTGAGCTAAATTTCTTAAATTTCTTTCTTTTCGAAAAAGTAAAATCTTATTGAACATCCACACCCTAAGCCCTTTAATTTGACACCTCACTTTTGAAAATTTAAAAAATTTAGCTAAATATTGGTTTTGGGCACTCTAATGTACGTACATTACATATACATACTCTGTATAAGAATTTTTTTACAATTTCCCAACTGCCAGAAAAAAAATGCTTTTAACTCCACACATTAAATTAAAGTGTTATTTTAAAGTGCATAACGAGTTTTTGTAATGCATAAAAATTTCAGAAGCTTGAGAAAAAAATTCAAATGTAGATACATGTTTTTACTCAAATACGATTTAACGATAAATGAATGCAAATAACGCAATCATAAAAACATAAAACGCTAATCAAGCATTTATTTACTTGGGCAATTTATCGAATGTTTTCGCTGGCACTCTCACGTAAAAACAAAAATACATATATGTATACATAAATAATAAATGGCAATGGCGAAAAAACTTGTCGAGTCGAAAAAATTGCCATTTTTCTGTTCCATATATAAATACACACGCGTACAACCGATTCCCTCGAAAACTATCTACTTCTGATTCAGAGCACTTCAAAGGACAACAATTCAATCAAAAAAAGAAGAAAAAAAACAAGCAACTAAATGTCTGCAAAATAGCTTGGAAAAGTAATAAAAACAACAACATGCACAACTACATATATAGCAACAAATACTAATTCAATATTAACAATGTGAAACATTTATTTATTTTATGCAGCAATTTAATCGAAATTACATACATGACCAAATTTATGCAACATCTTAGCAAATGTAACAAAATAAAATCGAATGGGGAATATGTATTTTGGGGTTAGCTATTGGCTGCTGGCTGTGTTGGCCATTGGTTATGGTTGTTGGCTTGAAACGACATTCATAGCTTGTCGGTGGCATATGTGGCCTACTTACATATATACATATGTAAGTGCGTGCTACATCAGTAGGTGTGTTGGTAAGTTTTGCTTAGCCCGCAGGGTAGACATAGTGGAGACAACTTACGACTCAGACACGCTTTGCAGTGGACAGGCATACTTTCCGGCGCAAATGCAATAAAAATGAAATAAGCACATGTAGAGGCGGCTTTGCTCTATTGGCAAATATATAGCTACGTAAAAATTGTGTGTGTAGGTGTGTCTAATTGTAGCTTGTCTATATGTATTTATGTATATTGGATTAAGAATGTACGCGGTGCTACATACATTTTTTAGTAAGCACAATAAATGTAAGGATTTGGCTCTCATCGTTGGACGAAAAGGAAAATCCGGTTAGTCTGGAAATTTCCACTGTACATTTTGGCAATAACAGTTTTCTATGTTATGTACAATACATACATACAGCCTGAAAACTGAGAGTGCAGCAAAAAGACAAAATATGGATAGATATTATTTATTACATTTATTGATACTTTTAGATTTGAATTTAATTTAACATGAAAATATTAGTGCAGAGATAAACAAACAAACAGAGCACAAAACAATACATACATAAGTATTCAGAATTGAAAATTCTGAAATCTTATTTGCGAGTACTTACTCATCTGGGATTCATGAGCTGTTTTTGCTGAAGTGCATACATTTTTAAATTCTATGTGGTTGGATAGCTGTACTCCCACGCTTCCAGAAGTTCCGCCCGGCCCAAGGATAAAATAAGATCCTAAAAATAAAAAAAAAAATAAAAAATTTATTTTTCTGTCTAAAACAATAAAATCTAGAATTAAGAAAAAATAAAGTTTGCTGGGTTGGTGCGAAATTAAATTAACAAAATAAAAACAAATAAAATAATACAATAAAAAAAGCTCTAAAATTTAAGTGAAATTAAAAAATACATACTTTAAATTTTTAAATAATAAAATCTACATATTAAGAAAAAATTAACTTAACAAAGACAAAAAGTTATTCCAAGAAAGAAAAAAATCCTAAAAATAAAGAAAATTAAAAAAAAAATTAATATTTTTAAAACAATAACCTCTGAACACCAAAAGAAAACTAAATTGAGAAAGAAAAAAACTATTTTAAAAAATACACAAGATAAACCTCCAAAAATTTTATCAAATTAAAAGATTTATCAAAATTAACTTAAAAGAGAAAAAAATATAGAGGTAAGAAAAAATCCGTTGCCCAACACTCGAACTCGGATCTCTCGTATGTGCCGCCTGTTCTTTGCACCGCAGATGATAGAAGATGTCAAGCTTTAAAGGTTTGCATAAAAATGCTAAAAAATTATATTGATGGAAATAAAATAATAAGGGTATTCAGGCGTTTATGCGAAATTCAATTAAAACGATGGAAAATGTGGAATTGCAAAATTTTATTAGCAACAAGATAAAGGAAAATCTCGCATTAGTCATTGCATTTCACTCTATACCATCCATTAGCAAAAGCAATGACTGTTGCGAGATTTTCGGCTGTGTTGTTGTTGATAAAATTTTGCAATTTCACATTTTGCATCATTGCAATTAGAATTCGCATTAACGCCTGAATAGCCCTAATATATGTATGTATATGTGTATTTAAAACACTTCTATTGTGTGTACTTAAGCAGAAACATGCATCCAAACACGCACACGTGTAAGGCGATTTCAGTTTACTTGCATGAATTTTCTTAAGTTTTCTCAATATAACTGTATTCCAGCCAATATTTTACATGCAACGATATGCATTGTGACAGGTTACTCGTACGATGAATGTTAATCCATACGATGATTGGGGCTATTGAATGTTTGCAAGTATATGCACATTCCTACGTAAATACACCCATGCAAATGCACAAAAGTATGTACACATACATCTTTGCACTTTTGGAGTTCAAAAGTCTTATGCACATACATACTTACATACATAAATAAGTCCATTCCGATTTGCTGCTAAGGATGTTTTCTCCTTAAGTGAAGTTCAATTTTATTTACTTGCAAAGTGAATTTTCAACTTAATATTGACATTTAACTGAAATGTATTTTGTCAATTTATGTCACTTTTTAAAGTGCTCTGAGCAGTTACATAAATCTGCGTAGCAATTAGTCGGCTGAACAGTTATGTAGGCTACTACTACTTGTCCCAGTGGCAATTTAAAACTTTTAGCTTTTAACGGCAAACTGCATAATCGCCAATATGTATGTACGTACGTTAGGGTGTATCACGAAAAAAAGTTTCGGTTTTTCTACCGGCATTATACAATTTATTGAATTTTAAAATTTTCCGCAAAGTATTTTGCAGAAAATATTGAGATATTAAGATCTCTAGAAATCTTCTTATTATAATGCTATTGGCATCATTTTTAAACATTTTTATTCAGACCTTTTAAGCTTAATTCTTCTATCCTTTGCGTTGGTTTTTTAGATTTTTTATTTATTTTTCCTTAATAATTTGCCAAAATATTACTGCGGAAGTCTTGGAATATAATAAATCATATAATTCCGATGAAAAACAATACCGAGTGTTTTTTGTTTGTTTGCAGAATGCTTCGCCCTAATGTATGTGCATATGCTAACTTTGCTATTTTTGCCAGATTGTTTTTTTTTTTAACTTGGCTCTTAATTTGAATTAAATAAACGCTTTACTAATATTCAGTTATTTGCTTGAATGGCAGATTCTTTAATTTAATTAAAGTTTAGTTGAGGTGTGCAAAAATTGTAGCCATCACCTACATATGTACATACATACATACGTTTGTAATCTCAAACAAGGATGTAAATTTCGGTTTGTAGGCGACTTATAAAAAATAATTGTTGAGTTGACAATAAGTCATTGAAGCAAATATTGCTGAGTTTATTTGTATTATATAAAATTTCAGAAATTTGACTAAGCAAATTTTTTTGGGCAAAAACTTTAAAAAGCTACGTTCACAATTAATTTTCATTTTAAGTCGAAATTTTAAGCTATTGAGTTATTATTCTATTATTATTTTCTTTTTCTAAATAGTTTATTTTTTAAATTTAAGGTTTAATTATTTTTTAAAGAAAAAAATAGTTTTAATTTCATAAAATTTTTAAAAATATTTTTATTTATTTTGTGTTTTTCAGTTTTGAAATTGGTTTTTGTTGTTTTTATTCATGTTATGCTTCATATATTCATAGTACTATTTTTATTTGTTTTCGCTTTATTTTATTTCATTTAATTAATTTTTTT
>NW_016167148.1:18555-22218 GCF_001687245.7 Rhagoletis zephyria | reverse complement strand
CGCGAATGCCAAGCTTGTCTTCGGGCTTATTCACGATCAAGCCAGGTGTGTCGCGATCAACAATGAATGTGGTAATGCCGCGGTAACCCTGGAAGATAAAGTAAGCCAAAGCTGATTATTTAAATATTGATTTAGATTTGTTTTGCGATTTACCGCTTCTGGTTTGGCATTGGCGAAGACTAGAAATACACCAGCCACGTCCGAGTTGGAAATCCACATTTTCGTACCATTGATAACGTAATGATTGCCGTCCTTCTTAGCAACGGTTTTCAAGCTAAACGCATCAGAACCAGCGCCAGGCTCGGTTAAGGCAAAGCTACCAGCCTAAAAATAATTTAAAAAAAATTCGTTAATATATACATCAATACTTTTAAGACTAAGTAGTTTAGATTAACAAATAAACAAATGAGTAGCAAATACTTTTAGCATAGCTGAGTTGTTTGCAAAACTGTCTCGTAACTTTGTATTGGCAGCAACGGTATTTTGCACAAAAATCAATGCGTTCTTCAACCTACACAGAGGGAAATAACGCATAGTAAAAATTAATACTTTTTACTTGATTGTAGTCTAAAAAATGTTGGTATTTAGAGATAAAGCACGTATTCGAGTATACGATGAGGGGACAAAATAGTAAAAAGAAAAATTTTACACTTCATGGAGAATGCATTAACTTTTTCTACCACGAAAAAGTTAACGACTAGGTGGGTAATGTGTAGCGTCGATATGTAGGGCGATACATTACTTTTTACATTGCCAAACATTTCATTTTCCCACTCGGAGGCGGCAGTTTCGAAGTCACATACAAAAATAGTTTGAGAACAAATTTAAGTACGTCTTTTTTCCACGTTATCTCGACGGCGGCATTGGCTGAATGGAAGCCCGTTCGCCTACCAACTTGTTGGGATCGAGTTCAAATCCTAGTGCACGGACACTTTTCTTCTTTTGTTTTTTCTATTTATAGATGACTAGTAATTACCCCCGAAACACGACAACTGCGATATTTTAGTAACTACTGAATATTATGCACTCAAAATTGATATTTACAATAATTTTTAGACGAAAAATATGAATATTATAAATTTTTGGAAAATGGGCGTAGCCACGCCCACTTATGAATACACGTGTATATCTTGGGAACCGCTCCACAAATGTCTCCCAAATTTGGCACGATTGTTAGTTTTGGTACAACATACCAAACGGCAGAAAATTTACATCCCATATAACGGTAATTTAAAGAAATACGAAATCTTCGATAAATCAGTAAATGCCGAAGCTAATTTATTCAAAATTGATGCTTGCAACATTTCTTTACCAAGAAACACGTTTATGATAAATTTTTGGAAAATGGGCGTGGCACCGCCCACTTATGATCACATACATATATGTATCTCTGTAACCGTTCTACGAATTCGTACCAAACTCGATATGGTTATTGTGCTTGTCACATAAAACACAAAACATTGAAAATTATTGAAATCAGACTAATATTACGGCCACTTTTCATATAACGGTAAATTTCAGAAATGCTTGAAACTTCAATATTTCGAAATTTAAGGACGCTAATTTACCCAAAATAGATACACCCCGGCTTACTATGTAGCGGTAGCTTTCGGAATGGTGAAAAACATATGTTTAATACTTGCGCCGGGTATTTAATGTTCGGCTCCGCCCGAACTTAGACTTTCTTACATACAACAAAATGTGCATACCGGTACTTACATATTCCTGCGACAATTTCGGCAAATACTTCTTTTTCTGCTCCTCATTTCCCACTTTCATCATCAATGAGACAACTAAAGTGTTGTGGATGTCGACGAAAGCGGCAACGGCTGGATCAACCTTGGACAGCTCTTCGACAACCAAAATGGTAGTCAGAAAATTGCAACCGCTGCCTCCCAAGTCGGGATCGACTTCCATGCCCATCAGACCATTTTCGAAAACTGCATTCACCACAGATGGATCAAATTTGTGTTCCTGATCCATTTTCTTTACGAGTGGGGCGATTTGTTCTTGAGCCAATTTGGCGACTGAAAAAAAAATATGTGCATTTAAAAACAAGATATTTAAAAAAAAATTAATTAGAGAAACTCATTCCGTTTAAGTCTGTAGCACGGTCTTCATGGTAGGGAACAAAAGGTTTTGTATCCCCTCATGTAATTACTATTATCTGGCAAAAAAAAAAACAATGCAATAGGCGAGTGAGAACTAATTTTTTTGCAAGAAAAAATTCAAGTACTGTAGGTACATAGGCATCGATGCAGCTTTATTATCAAAAATATAGAAAAAAAAATTAAACAGATAAAGACCCTGCAGCAAAATTTAGAGACAGTCTGGCAAAGCGCTAGACCCGCCCTACAAATTCCAGAACTGTCTCTGAACTATTGCAAAGGGGATGCAGAGCTGGATGGTTTAAACTCATATGGTGCTAGTTACCTCTTACCACTTTATCGAACGTTACGTTTACATTACAGCAAAATTCAACCCTGACAGGTCATTTTTGCTAAGAACACATAAAACGCAAATGAACACAATGCTGAAGGTAAGAATGAAACGTAACTAGCCAGATAAGTTAAATAATAAATAAACGAATTATTAACCAAGATGCGTTGATGAAAAAATGCGGATAAACTGATAAATTTAAGCCATGTACCCCTTTATCACTTAAGATCATAGGCAACGTTGCCGCTTTGGTAATTTTTTACCAAAACTGGTAATTTTTTTCTTTTTAGAACGAGTTTGGTAATCTGTTAATTTTTTCAATTTGGTAATTTTTTCAACGTAAGTTTTCTTTTAAGTTTTTTATACTAACTTATTATAAAAACTTATAACTTTGAACCTTCTTACAATTGCACAAAACAAAAAAAAAACGCTTATGTACTTACATACATACATATGTATGTATCTACACCTTAAGAGAGCCAAAAACTGAAAGGGCTCTTTAATGTAACAATTTGCCTTGACAACTCAGAACTTTTAGTATGAGTTCACAATATAGCAATTTAAGGAAACCACCAATTTTTCCACAAATCAGGGTTTTGGATCATTTTTACCTGTAGGAACCAATGGTGAAAGAAAATAATTTCACAGGACTAATTAAAATTTTGCGATTAAATACGAACACGACCCATTTACAAAATTGTAAAAGTAAATTGTATCTATCGTTTAACGATGCATTTGCTGGTTTCATGCTTTAACTTTATGTTATGTAAAATACTTTATGTAAAAGACTATATTGTACAGCCCATTTCCACCAAACGCTTAACTACAGTTACGAGTTTAGATAATTTTATGTTTTAAAAATATTTGTGAATTGTTATAGCATTGTATAGCACTGATCATAGGTGAACAATTTTTTCTCGCGAGCAACGCTAGCGTTAGATAATTATTGACAGCCGCGGTTTGACACTCCCTTACAAAAGGTTGCATTTACGAAGGACAGAGAAAGGGGAAGAATGCTATCCCTTGTTGTGAAAATGGTACTAGCAACAGTACGCAAAGTAGGCAATTAGTAGTGAAATTCCTTTTGTAGATTCTGATGTATTTTCAGGAAATCTGGCATTTTAAACGAAATATTTAACGAAATATTAATATATCACGGTGAATTACGTAATTTGTGTGCCATTTAACTGTATAAAAACTGCAAAAGGACTCAAAATTAAAATA
>NW_016167148.1:0-18455 GCF_001687245.7 Rhagoletis zephyria | reverse complement strand
TATCTCTTCTTATTCTGGTACTTACAAACATCGGACCAAAATTATAATATCATTTCATGCTCATTTACAAATTGTATGCGTGCTTTTTTAATTAAAGTATTTAAAGAAAAGGCTCTATACTATACTTCTTAGAACCAGCTCAAAACTAACCACATTTGTTCTAGCCCGGAGGCGACTCTTTTTGATCTATCTAGGAACTGTTGTTATATAAACTGTCTAAGAACCATCTAAGCCAGAGTGATCTCAGAACAAGTTCGAAAGTTCTGCAGAGGGCAACAATTGTCACTTCGTAGGACATCGCCATGTTAAAAAACACAGTTGAAAGCATTGAGTTGGGATAGAACCAGGTAGAAGAAGCAGTACCGTCCCTTTTCAGGCTAGCTTAGCGCAAGTTCTGAACCAGTTTGGTTTGCTGTAGGGGAGATTCTTACTTTCAATACAGACATGTTAGTATGGGTGGATATGTATGCATGTGCAAACAACTAATTCTTTCTATACATATCTACATATATGTACATACATCCATATGTTCATAGGTATGTAAATATTATACAGATTTTCTATTAAATATGTACATGTATAATGATTTAAGCAGCAACAACAATGCGTTTCTAAAGTTTTTATTTTAAATGACTTGTGTTTATGAATTTTTTTATTAATTAGAATTCGCATACACATACCACATATATACGTAGAAGACATATGTAGGTATATGTATTTCAAAGTGGTGGCGACTTAAATTAGTACAACTGGTCTAAGTAGTCAAAATACGTATACGTAATTGTTAGAGAATTAAATAACAAGCACCAGATTGACCAAGCTTTGCCCGGAGTGCATATTCTTATTAGAGTTTTTAAGATTTGGATAGCTTTAAAAAAAATATTTTGGAAATAAAAAAATGGATTGCGATATCTTTTAAGTAAATTTCTTACTCCAAAAATTAGGTGGCAACCCTATTCCGAAATGCGCTGGAATGAATGGTACATATCGTGAGCGNTACTGTGTATACATAAAAATGCTGATTTAAATAAAAAAATATAAAAATTCTTATTACAAAGAAGCGAGGCAACCCTGATTTAAAATATTTTCTGACCAAAGTTCTCAGCAATACCTTTCATTTGATATCCATATTGCGATGTTTTAGATAACTTGTGTAGAATCGAAAATAAGTGGCAACCTTATACTAATATCCTAAGGGATTACGGTTTGTATATAGGGAAAGCATTGTTTAAGAACCTTCTCTTGGTACCCATAAATAGTAATATTTTACATGCCTTTCTAAACAAAAAATTAAATTAGTATGTGATTCAAAATAGTTGGCAACCCTATTAAAAATATTTTTGAATAAGGGATATTTAAAACAACTTTCATTTGATATTATGAGGATTTAATTAATTTGAAACTAATTTCGAATAGGTGGCAACCTTATACGAGTCTTCTCGGAGATAGTGCCTATTCAAATAACTTTAAAATCTAACACATTATTTGTGTACAAAATTTCATCAAAATCTTAGAGCCGTTCGTTTAATGTAATACGATAAAATCTACACATAATATAGATTTTTTCGAAGCGTAAATAATGCGGCATTTATATAGCCAACAACACCAAAGTTAAATCAATAAAATTTGGGTGCTCTGTAGTCGACTTCTATGACCATCACTGTACTATATTGCTAAGTACATTTGTACGCAGGGGCGCACCCACCAAAGAATTCTTTTTGAATATGAATCAAGATTCGAAAAATGTACATGTTTATAAATTATGTCGTTTCTATTCATTGTAATAAAAAGCAACTAATGAGGACTTCCTCGAATAATTATTGAATGCAAAATTCTGTCTAAACTAACAACATTATGTTAAAGAAATTTGAACTATTTTTAGCGTCTTTTGGAAATAAATTTCCACATTTGTTTTTATAGTTATCGATTTTTGATGTCACAAAGAATTCATGAATCTATTTAGAGTCGGATAGACTGAGATTCAAAAATCTAAGTTATAATTATCATAAGGAGTTAATTTTTGGCTAAAAATTCTCGAAAAAATGTACTAAGAAATATTTTACAAGAATGCTCCAATTCAAGTGAATAGTTAGTCAGAAAATAAACAAAACTATGAAATAAGTTTTTCATGACTCTATTCATCCTCTATCTTTTTGTTTAAAATAAAGAGCTAAAAGCTAACGTCATTTCAAGCGACCCAATTTTAATTCGAAAAGAGTTAAAAAGCACAGAAATAATATGTACATACATACAATGATAGAAATTCTACATTAAAATGAGAAAAAGTTTCAAATACCTGTAAGCATATAACCAATTATATACACATACTTATGTTCTAAGGAAGATACGCTTATCCAGTTGTTAGAGAGCTTACCGTGATACAATTGACCACATTACTTCAAACATTTTTACCGGGGCTGAAACCCCAAAGTCCCACTTGGATGCGCCTATGTTTGTACATATGTACATATGTATGTGGCTATGTTAGAATCCGTCAGAGCAAATTAGTTTAAAAACGCTCCGTATCTGAGCAGCAATTTTGTGCTATCAAACAAACACGTGGGCAAATATACATCGTTAGTATATTTAGTATGGAAAGGACGTACATACATATCTCACATCGTCGCTGAAATGCGAAAAATCCACAACTAACTAAAATTTTTTAATGCATAAAGCGATGTAGGGACTTTTAATTCGATGAAACGCATTCTAATCAATTAAAAAGTGCATTCTCGATTTTTTGTTAGTTACGGCTTTTTGTATTTCAGCGCGAGGTGAGTTACGCCCTTTCCATACTATACCTAACGACATACTATTTAATATACATACATATATATATTATGTACATACATACATAATAATATAATAAATTTTAATATATAGTGACTTTACAAAAATTTAAACACGAGTAGAAACCCTATTCACCTAATGTTTATAATAATATGAATCAATAACAAGTATTCAAATCGTTCAGCATTTTCGGAACGATTTTTGTGTTGTTGATAAGACAATCACAGCAACAAAGTTATACGTTGGCGAATTGACAAGCCCACATTTCGAAAACAAGCCGAAAACTTAGTTAGTCTGTTCCAATAGCAGTCCGGTTTACAGATTTAGTCAGAACTTACAGGAAGTCGTTCCTATTGACATAAAACCTGTAAGGCGCTGAGGTAGAGTTTTTCGCGGCGTTTTTTTTTTAACGTGGTTTCTCCAGTAGGTCCAATCCACGGGCAACGTTTTTTTTTGTTTAATGAAAGCAGGTGAAGGTGTGGAAATGAAGTTATACGGCGCATCCCGTACATCGCTATGTGTATCGCGTTCCCGGCCGTGATCGAAGCGTCGTGCAAAAAAAAAGTTGGCACAAAAGTTTTGCAGAATGAAATTCTCTAGTTCAAATTTAAGCAAAGTTTCAAGTACCGCTATATCCAAAGGTGGAAACAACCGGGTAAAACTGGGACCGCCATAGAATTTAGAAGGCTCCAATTAAGTAAGAGCAACTATCAGAACCTTTCTTGCCATTTCGTTAATTTGTAATGCACACTTTTCTTACCTACTACACATGAAGTATACACACAAGTGCTAAATGCCCATTAAATTTCAAGTCAGAATATGGTATGCTTCAAAAGTTATGACATAATTAATTTTGCCCCTCTTAAAAATTACATAAAAAAATTCACTTGTTTTCATTATTATTTTTTAATTTAAACACCTATAAATCAAAAGTTATACAATTGATTCAAATTTTTTTTTTTGAGACTTTAGGAATACGTCAATGAGTTACATATATCCAAAAGCAACCAGCTTGAAATAGCTTCCAACAGCGAAAATAAAGCTAAATAACATCAAGGTTAGCTGTTTTTTAGATTTGCCCATATCCATACATATATATGTATATTTGTATGTATATACATATTTTTGGGGAGTGTTTGTTTGTATGTACAGTCTGTCGAAAACTGCCATATCAGTACACACATCCTAACATTTGTTATCATTCTGTTAGCCGCATATTTCTGATACATATATGTATATAACCATAAGTATATATGTAGTTATCTATGTATGTATGTATGCATATCTATGTACATATATATACACTGCCGGAATAAAGTATGTATTGGCACAGCAAATTTTTCACAATATATGCAACAATTTTTACTCAGTTTTGTATAAAAATATGGTTCATTCAACAAAAAAAAAATTAAAAATTTAATTCCTAAACTCTGTGCAAAACTCGCGATAATTCAGCAAATTTTCATCAAGATTTTCGACTTTTTAATCGGATTTTTTAGATTTTCTTTGAGTATGCAGTTTTGCAACCCATTAAATTCTAGTAAAAAAAGGCAAGTTCGGATTTAATAAAAAATCGCGTTGATTTTTGAGATTTTTTTATTGAAGGTGTTTTGCATTTTTTCCATATAAAGTATTTTCGAAAAATATTTTTGTATGGAAGAGACTGCGTGAAAAAAAACTGCCAAAAATCAACGGTAATTCCTAGCTACTTAAAACTTGCACTTCAATAAAATTGATTGGGCTACAAAGCTGCATACTCAAAAAAAATTCTAAAAAATCGGATTAAAAAGTTGAAAGTTTTCATGAAAATTTGCTGAAATTTTCCCGACTTTTGCACAAAGTTTAGGAATTATATTTTAATGTTTTTTGTTGTAGAATGAACCATAATTTCATACGAAATCCGCGGAAAAATATTCGAATGAAAATTGTTGCATATATTGTGAAAAATTTGCTGTGCCAATACTTTGTTCCAGCAGTGTATGAATGTATGTACATTCGTATGTATGTAGGTTGAGTTCTATTTTTTAGGAATGCTTGAACTACAATAAGAAAATGCTGATAATATCCCGGCAAATATTACATGTACATATGTACATACATATATGTACACATATCTGATACAAAATAAACCTTTCTTGTGGGAGTATGGTTAATGTTTTCATACATACAACCCGCTGCAAAATGACATCTACGGTCATCCGGTTTTGGGCTATTTTTGTTTTTTTTTATACCCGAGCGCACTTGTGCACAAAGGTATTATAACTTTGTTCTTATAACGGTTGTTTGTAACAGCCAAAACGAATCGATATCGATGTATACATATATGCTCAGAATGAAAAGAGAAATCGATTAATCCGTCTGTTATTTAGATATCTCATGTAGTTGCCCTTTATCCAAGGTAGGTTGGGATTGAAAAGGGCGATATCAGACAAGAACCACGCCCACGTCCCATATAACGGTAATTTACAGAAATACGAAAATTGCGATAAATTAGTAACTATTTAAGCTAATTTACTCAAAATCGATATATACAATGACCTCTCAGCAGAAAATGCTACTTAGAGAAATTTTTGGGAAAATGGACGTAGCACCGCCCACTTAGGCCTACATTTCAGTATCTCGGTAAGCGGTTTATCAATTTCTACCAAACTCGGTACACTTTTCAACCTCGGCTCAAAAAAACGATATGTTGAAAATTTTTGAAATCGGACTAAAATTACCGCCACCTACCATATAACGGTAAATTTCAGAAATACGAAAATTCGAACGAAACTCTTTGATTTCGGGAAAAATACTCTTGCTTATCATGCAGTTTACCGAAAGGTGAAAAAACGGTATTTAAAACGTGCGCCGGGTATATAAAGTTCGGTTTCGCCCGAACTAATACTTCTTTACTTGTTTTTATTAAATTTTAGTTTTGTCCAAGAAATACCATATACATATGTATGTTTGTACATTAGACTGTCTCAAAACCACAAAGCTGTTTTTTTTTTTAACGCATACCACCTCATTTTATTAGTTTTGTCTTAAAGCTATCCAAATAAAATTTTATGCAATTCGGACCACGGCAACCCGTGCCGACTAGCAGTTAAAGTTATTAGAATAAGCTTTGAGCAGTTTGCTTAATTTGTTAATTTACTCATTTTACTTCCGTATAAGACATTATTGGGGGTTCCCAAACTTTTAAGATAATGGAACCCTACTAAATACTTTTCATTTTATGGAACCCCAAATAAAGTTACTAAAAATCAAAGGCACTGCAATTTAAATATGGATAAAGACTTTTACTAGAAATAGTATACATACCTTAAATTTTAATGTGAAGAATGAAATTGTTTCACTGTTATTAAATATTGCTTTATAGTTCGATATTATGTCGGAAAGCTGTATGCGTATAAGAGTGGCCAAAAACAATAAAGTCGGAATTTTAATGCCGCCACCCCAGGATTGTTCCATACCGAAAAAAATATACCCTTTTTATTATTATTTTTTTTTTTTATCAAAAAATATTTAGGGAGTGCTCACAGCGCTCTATGTACACATGTATATGTATGTAATATAATAGATTCAATTTCGAACTTTCGGAGGCTAACTTCGAAAAACGGAGAACTTACTTTTTTTACTTATGACTCAATCTCTTAAAAAAAGTTAGTTTGGTTCAATACCCAGCCGAGTGCTTTATAGTGTTATTAATTAACTAAATTATTACAATAAATCACTTTTATGAAGGATTGCCTAGACATACATATACATAAATTCATAGTAAAATTACACAGAATTCCAATTACGGAGGGGAATTACACCGAAATATAGCCATTCTGACATTTTTACACACATATGTATGTACCTACATATATGCAAAATAATGGCAGTGAGCCATTTTGACCAGTTTCGCCAATTCTTTTCATTGATTTGTTGATTGATTTTATATAAAAGTCTAAATCATAATTTAATAAACACAATATATGTACACAAACCGGCATTTCAAACATTGTACAAAAATAAAAAAAAATCAGCAGATTTTCGCAACAACAAGATTTGAATTCAGAATTTTTAGTGAAATTTGAAGTTATCGATTTTATGCATTTTTTCCATATAAAGTGTGTTCGAAAATAATTTCTGTGTTCGTATGGAAAAGTAGCTTATGTCGAAAGGCTGGCTTTAGTATAAATCGGCATTCGCAGCATACGATTGCGAATGACTTACGGGCGCTAAGCCGTTAAACAACTTTTAGCAAATAAACGTACAAGAAATAGTTCCGATACTAGCAAGTCAATATTCTTTTTAAGTCTGATCAAAAAATTCGTTGTCGTTTAAAAAATAAAGGGAATGTCGCATTATACTAAAGCCGGCCTTTCGACATAAGCTACTTTTCCATACGAACACAGATTTAAATGGATGAAAATGTATGACACGCGGTAGCCGAGTGGTGAGAGTTGCGAGCTACAAACCTGTAGCTGCCGGGTTCGATACTCGGTTGGAGCGATTGCGAAAATTTTTTTGTTTTTATTATTATTTATTTTATATTTTTTTATTTTATTTTATTTATATATTTAATTTTACTTTATTTTATTTTCATTTGCTTTATTTTATATCACATTTCTTATTTTACTATTAGTTAATTTTAATTTTTAGAGATGAATTTTGTTAAAAATTCAACAAGAACTAACTGAAAGTAACGTAAAAAAAATATAGAACTTATAAAAAAAAGAATGGAAAAGAAATAAAAAAGTATACTGGCCGTGGGACTCGAACCCACGACCTTGCGGCTGGTTTATTCGCATTACTGCCGTCTGTAAGGGTAAAATTTTAATTTGCATTTATGCTTATTAATTCAAATTAATTTTCTCCGTCTGTCTACCATATTAGTCTCGCGTCCGCGGTAGCCAAGTGGTGAGAGTTGCGGGCTATACAAAACTGTAGCTGACAGGTTCGATCCTCGGTTGGAGCGATGGCGAAAAAATTTTTTGTTTTTTTTTTTATTATTTATTTCATATTGATTTTTTTTTATATATTTAATTTTACTTTATTTTATTTTATATCACATTTTTTATTTTACTATTACTTAATTTAAATTTTTAGAGTTGAATTTTATTAAAAGGTCGACAACAACTAACTGAGAGTAACGTAAAAAAATAAAGAACTTATAAAAAAATAATGACAACGAAATAAATGAAAATTCTACTGGCCGTGGAGTTCGAGACCCACGACCTTGCGGCTCGTTTGTCCGCATTACTCCCGTCTGTCTTTATGAGTAAAATTATTATGCGCATATGTATGTGTGCCAGATTATATGCATAAGCTTTGCCGTCTCTCACTGCTTTAACTCGGATAAGGGGAATTTTGGATGACAGCCAATTGTTGTCGTTTTGTTCAATTAAGCAAGCAAAGAAACGGAGTTGGGGTCCGAGGTGGCGAGAGGGGAGAGTTGCGTGCTACAAGCCTCTAGCTGACAAGCTCGATCCTCGGTTGAAGCGATTGTGAAAAATTTTTTTCATTTTATTTTTTTTATTTATATGTTTAATTTTAATTTATTTTATTTTAAATCACTTTTTTTATTTTACTATTAGTTAATTTAAATTTTTAGAGTTGAATTTTAATTAAAAATTCAACAACAATTAACTGAAAGCAACGGAAAAAAAATATGGAACTTATAAAAAAAAGAATGAAAACGAAATAAATTAAAATTCTACTGGCCGTGGGACTCGAATCCGCAACCTTGCGGCTCGTTAATCCGCAATACTGCCGTCTGTCAGGGCAAAATTGTTATTTTTATTAAAATGCGGCTTATTTTTCAAGAAATATTTTCTTCAAAACGGTATAACTAATGAGTAGAGCAAAGTAGGATTTTCATTCCTCTACCAAAAAGTAATGCGATGGGTCCGTAAAGGGTCTACGAAAAGAAAAGTCGCGCATACTCGCGCCAACAAGAGCCAACTTTAGCAGTTGTTCCAAATAACATAAAGTATATAAAACTCTACGGATTAATGTAATTTTTGTATATTTAGCATCATATTGTTACTAAGATGTGTCTTGACAAATCTGAAGTCAATTTTCAAAAACCGAAAATAACCAAGAATTTAAAAAATTGCTGAATTTTCATGAAATTTGGTATTTTGAGGTTCTTAAGTTCGCTTATTACAAATTTCAAACTAGTTTTAGAAATTTCGAAATTCAAAATCCAATATGGTTTCATATATTTTTTTTTTTAATTCGCATTGAAAAAAATTCAAACCAGAATAACGTTATTTAAAAATGAGAAAACTTTAGTTTTGGAAATCACCAATTTGGTATAAAATAAAAATAAAATATGACCTCAATCGAGAGAAGTTGTTTTGTCAAATGTCCACTGATATGTATGTTTAATTATGAATAATATTTAACAGAGATAATACCTTGAAAAAGTTTACAAGAAGTTAATCTCGTATAACCTTAGAACCTTGAGTTGGGCACTCAGTGCCCATATTCATGTTTAATGTTGAAATTCGGGGGTTCGGGAAGTCCAATTTGATTTTTTATCGTAGCCAGATATTTGTACCTTGGTCTTATAGTAAAAAAGTTAATTGTTTTTAAAAAGTTTATTACAAGCTGTTTTTGGGTAAAAAAGACAAAAAAATAAAAACTTCTACTTTTAATATTAATTTCAAAGGTCTAGTTAAATGAAAAATTACCTTGTCCTCAAGACCGACCTTTAAAAGAAAAATATTTGAATTTTTGTTCGTTTCACTTAAGCACAGTGTGCAATGAACCAAAAAAAAATGTTTAAATAGATTTTTTGGTTTTTGCGACCATGGAAATTTATTCCCTGAGGCAAGAACAGCAAAACAACGAAAGGAAATTCGCGATGGTATCGGGTTTCGATACGAGTATTTTTTTCGATAACTACTCAGTACTTGGTTCAAAAGTATCGATACAAAAATTACTTGGTATCGAACAAAAAGTATCGAGTATGTACTTGTATTTACTCGTATCGTTTCCTCCCTAGGATTAGTTTCTAGGCGTTTTAACTCCATGCGGGTGCACTTGTATACATATATCCTACTCGTAGTATGTACATGCTTATAACAGATTATGTAACCTAGTTAGATTAGTTTTCAATAAAACACACCAGTATTCATACTTAAATTGATTAAAAACCATGTCTAAATGTGTTTGTATGTATACATGTATGAATGTACATTAGACTGCATCACCAAAAAAAGTTGCGNGGTTTTAATTAAACTTTAAGGCGTTTTAACTCCATGCGGGTGCACTTGTATACATATATCCTACTCGTAGTATGTACATGCTTATAACAGATTATGTAACCTAGTTAGATTAGTTTTCAATAAAACACACCAGTATTCATACTTAAATTGATTAAAAACCATGTCTAAATGTGTTTGTATGTATACATGTATGAATGTACATTAGACTGCATCACCAAAAAAAGTTGCGGTTTTTCGGCCGGGATTACAAAAGTTATTATATTTTAAGACGTTCACCAAAATATTTGGGAAAAATATTAAGATTTAAATGAGCTGGATACCTCCAAAAATGGAGTTTTTTATGACTAAAAATAGTTTCGTAAAGAACTTTTTGAAAAAAGTCCCCTCACATGACAAAACAGATTAAGCTTAAAAAATCTGCATACAAATATTTAAAAATATTTTCAACGGAATCGTAAGAATGAGATTTTTGATGCTGTTTTTTTTACTTTTTTACAGATTGATTTACAAAAAACTTGAATAACTGGGCCAAAACTATTCTGATTTAGACTTATGGGATCTCAGTAGATAGGTGTTTTCACACTGTTTCTATTTCTGTCAAAAAAAAAAAATCATTCGTGTCCCAATTTTTTTTTTCAAATACCAACACATCTTAATTCAACTTTGAATGACGTTCATTCATCTTTCTACTTCATCATCTACCTTTCTCTTTCATCCTTTGAATGAGTTTATTAGCAAAGAAATAAAAAGGGTGAGAAAATACCTTTCCACCGACACCTCTTAAGTCTAAATCAGAAGAATTTAGGCTCAGTTATTCAAGTTTTTCTTATACCAATCTTTGAAAATATTTAAAAAACAGCATCAAAAAGCTCACCATTACGATTCCGTTAAAATTTTTTTTTAATTTTTTAAAAATATTATTATGCAAATTTTTTAAGCTTAAACCGTTTTGTCATTTGAGGGGATTTTTGCAAAAAAAAATTTTTAAGAAACTATTTTTATTCATAAAAACTCCATTTTTGGAGGTATTTTGAAATTGGTCCAGCTCACTTAAATCTTAATATTTTTTACAAAATTGTTTGGTGGACGTCTTTAAATATAATAGATTTTATAACACCAATGGAAAAATAGTACCGATTTTTTTTTGTATGGGGAGTGATGCAGTCTAATGTACATATGTATGAAATATTATTATTATTTTTTATATTAAATATGATCATGCGCGCGCTTTTGAGTTCTCAAGTTAGTCAAAACAGCTTTTTTCTAACCTTGTAGTAATAAAATCTAATTTGAAATTAATTACAATCTGTTTCTAACTACTGCTACTACGTAAAATCTATTTATTTATTTTTTTTTTGCGAAAGTATACAGCGCCGCACTGATAACAAAGTAGCCCAATGGTCTCATGATCTTGCCCTTGTTGGATTCGTTGTTGAAATGCCTTTCAACAATGATTTAAATAAGTAAATTTATGTTTGCTTGCAAAATTTACTCATCCCTAATATATTTAAATTAAAATTATTACTAATAAAAATTTCTCTATGGTAGAAACACGTAAGCAATATAATATTATTACCCTCAATTATATGATACAAACACCCCCAGTCATTTGAATAGCACACACCCTTTGGATCCTCAGTACCTACGGGTATACTTTTGTTTGTTTAACAGGCGGTTTCACCAGCAATTTAAATGGAAAATTATTTTTTTATTTTCTGAAATTGGCTGTAATATTGATACCTAATTTTTTTTTTTTAATTTTGCAAATGTAGATTTTAAATTTTTATGCATCACCTGCAGCGCATGAGTTAATAATATTTTTAGAAATATTTCCGGTATGCAGTTTTGTTTTTTGGGGGTTCAAAACCTGTTGGAGGGAAATGTGCACAAAAATTTGCCGTCATTTAATTTAAGATAATAATGAGATTTTGGTCGGATGTACTAAAATACACCATCAATAAACATTTTAAAGTGTGAAAATTTCGCTTTCAATAAGTCCCGACTTAATCAGTACTACCCCGATATACTACATGATTAAGAAGATGAAATTTAGCAGAATACCCACCTCTGCTAAAATAGGCACAAATTAGCCATAAAGTGTCTCACGCACATTCATCTTTTCAGCCTTTTGGCCGCTTAAAAACAAGGTTTCGTAGTACCATGAATGAAGAAAGAGTGAGAGGTCTTGCACTTTTACACGTACACTAATAGCGGCTTCTTTTCTCGAAAAAAAATGTCACCTCTTATATGGCAACATTATCAGAGGGCAACATTTTAAAGTAAGAGCACGTAATATGCATGTGAAGATGCTGAGAAAAGAACACGAAAACTTTACAGCCCTGGCCCAGTGGAGAATAAATGCAACATTATTTCAAGAAAAGAAAGCGCTATAATAGCGTTAATATTGAAATTGACACTGAAAGGATAATAGAAAGATTCGCAAAAGCAAAAGACAAAATTGAGTTTGAAATTTAAATTATTATAATCGAAACTCGGAATAAGTTGTTATGTTACGTATAACTTTTTATCTTGTGTTTTTTTACAAAATACTTAGTGTAATTGTTTTATTACAGGGACTCTGTAAATGGACCTTGCGCCGAATTCACAAAATGAAACTTCCTAAAACTAAAATTATATCACAAAACACTTTACTTGACACGTCATAAAAATTACTCGAACCTCTATTTGCATGAAAAATAACTTCAAGCAGGTTGAATGCTTGTAGATCATAGCTCGAAATTTGATTGGTCCCTCCCGGGTGAATCAAGTTAGATGCATGTAATTTAACGTTATTTGACAAGTTTATCCCAATCGACCCCCACTCAAATAAAATCTTGTATCCGCTACTGATATACATATGTACATTAGGGTGGTCCGAACAAAGTAAAGCCGGAATTTAAATGCTCTCACCCTTTAGAATTATTCTATGTATGTGCATCGAAAAAATCATTGGTTTTCTTTTTTAAACAAAATATATTTAAGGTTCACCCAAGGCGCTCAAAGTGTCCCATGTATTTTTTGTATGAAAAAAAAAAACAATTTACGTAGAAATGGTATTGAATATGTATTTTTCAATCGACAAACTCAATTATGTATTTTCATAGGTCCCACAATAACCCGAATAATGCAATGGGGACCCATGAAAAATTTTTAATATTACAAAATTGTTAAATAAACAATTTGGTAGTATTTTTTGAAGTCGCATGAAAAGAAATAGACTTGGCTCTTTAAAAAATATTTAGTTTCAAGTATTGTATACCATTTCTACGAAAAATAGTTTTCCCTCATATAAAATACACGCGAAACTGTTAGCACTTCAAACGACCTCTAAATATTATTTATTAAAACAAAAATCCTAGGGGCGAGAGCTTTAAGGTTCCGAGTTTAGTTGCATTTTTGGACCACCCCAATGGGCGCATATAATAAAATAATTTTTTTATTGGCAGTGGGAGCGATGAAAAAAAGCAAACACAAAAATAACTTGTCAACTCTCCAACTACGAATTGAGCACTTGCTTATCGCACCGCACATAATTTCTTATGCGCGTGACTGTCTCAATTCAACTCTCAGGAGAGTGCCGAACCTATCGCCTGCCAGGACGCACATCCAGCGCACTAGAACAGTACGACATGGAGGCGAGGCAAGCGATTATCCGAATTTTAATTTGCTCTATCACAAGTGTAACGCTGTTTAAATTATTTTATGAAATCTAAACCGCTGACTGCTTGTGAATAGCGTTCTACCGAATGATTAATAGTTATGCACATTTTTATTTAATAAGAAAAACAAACATCGTTTCCATACTAAATTTGACAGAGAGCCAAGCACAAGCGCGGCGACTTGAACCATAGCCGCGAAGAACAAGCAAAAGCACTGAAAATTACCGCCAGCTCATCAACAAACTCGGCCAACACAGCTAGCTAGCCACGCGATGCTGGTTGATTGGTGTAGTTAGAGTAAGCATTTATCGCACATAGCAAAGGCAAGTCTCAATTCTATTTGTGTATGAATGCTTTTTGTTCTGCTTGAACAGTCGAAAAGGCTGTTGAGAATTACATTGGCTAAAAGATGTGGAATAAGTGGCCTTCCATATTTATGCAGGGAAGTAAAAAATGTACATTAAGGATAGAATAGAACTGAAAAAATTATATACCTAAAAGTAAAAAAGTTAATGAGAAATATTGATTTCAATTGATTTGTAAAATGTGCATACATATCTACTCAGGTTTGTACATAAGTTTATATATGCATACATATATTTATATAAATTGATAAGACTACATCATACCGCAATCATATAGTATTTTGGTCTATTTATTTTTCATACATACATATGTACATACACAACACATAAAAGTGTACATAAATTTGTGCATATTGATACGCATATATTCATAGGTACATATATACCTATATATGTACATATATAAAATATCTAGAATTCAGATAATATTGAATTATTTGAATAATACCTACGCACATACATACATATATGTACATTTGTATATGTATGTACCTATGTATTTATATATATATATTTATGTACCTACGTATATGTATGCACCTATGTATGTATGTATATATGTACATAAAATCTTATTGTGCCTCTCTAAATTAACTTTATTGTATTCTTTTGCTATATACATATCGCACACCGTATGCAAAAGGGTCACAACTCAAAATAATACGTTCGTCAGAAAATGCGAAAAACTATTTCGTATCACATGCTAATCATATGGGCAAGAGCGACTTTATCATAGGTTTTTTTAACAAATTATAACAAAAATTTGCTCCAGATTTTGTTGAAAGGTAAATAAAAGCTCTGTGTACATTTTTAGCGCATAATTTCAAAAATGCCATATTTTGCGTTGTGACTCTTTCGAAGACGGTGTGCGATATGTATGTATATACAAACATATCGTTACCTTAATATATGTATGTAGAAGGCCCTATCTCACATCGTCGCTGAAATACAAAAGCCGTAACTAACTAAATATTCAAAATTTTTAATTTCTGATTGATTATGATACATTTTATCAAATTATAAGTCCACACATCGTTTTATGCAATACAATATTTTAGTTAGTTACGGCTTTTTTGCATTTCAGCGACGATGTGAGATAGCGCCTTTTTATGTTAAGGTGGCGATACTCAACTAGCTGTATGGACATAACAGTGACATAGACCGGTTCTGTCAATTCATTGATGCAAGAAAAGTGAAAAAGTGTTTTTTTTTTCAGATTTTTCTTTAGTGGAAAGTAAGTAAACTAAACCGCTTTGATAAATATAAAGTAGATTGATTATTCTCCAGCTTTAGAATCGAAATATACATACTATACTTACATATTTATGTATACATATGTACATTCGGGTGGTGGGTTGTTCTATATCGAAAAAAGTATACCCCTATTTTTTTATTTTGAAATCAAAAAAATATTTACAGGTCAAAGTTTTCCATGTATTTTTATATGGAGAAAAAACAACTTTTCGTAGAAATGGTATAGAATTCTTTAAAACCAATATTTTTCGATCAGAAAGCTCTGGTTCTCTTCAGAAGACTTTCAATAATAATACCCAATTGTTTATTTAATCATTTTTTAATACTATGCATCCCCCCATTGCATTTTTCGGTTTTTTTTTTAGTTTTTGGCGGACCTATAAATTATAGTTGCGATGAAAAAATGGTTAAATAAACAATCGGGTATTATTACTGGGAATCTCTTGCAGATAAACCTAGTTTTGCGATAGAAAAATATTGATTTTTAAGTATTCTATACCATTTCTACGCAAAATTGTTTCTTCCCCATATAAAATACATGCAAAACTTTGGGCGCTTTGAGCGACCTGCATATATTTTTTGATTTCGAAATAAAAAATAGCGGTATCTTTTTTTCGATATAGAATAATCCTAGGGGGTGAGAGCATTACAATTCCGCCTTTACCTTTTTACATGCATTTTTGGACTACCCTAATGTGCATATATGTAGTAGGTTTGTTACAATTATTTATATGAGCATATACATATAGAAACGAGTTATGTAACTTCATCAACAAGTGGCATGCACAGCAACTGCACACAGCTACCACGATTTCAATACCTTATTCATAAAAAGTAAAATAGAGGTTTACAAATTTTCCACTTATAAAGCAGTTAAAGTCTTCTTTATTTTTTATGAATTTGGGAGTAAATGTTTGCAAATCACCACATACATATGTGCATATGTAAATGCATACATACATATGTATGTATACCTGTGTTCAACTAATTAGCACCGAAATTAAAAATGATAAATATAGTTTGCAACTCATGTTTATTTATTTATCTTTAATAATTTTCATTTAAAATATAATTCAATCCAAAACGGAAACCACATAAATAAAAGTTTCAAAGCTTTCACAAATTTAAAAAAAATCGTCAAACTTAAAAAGTGTTCATCAAAATTTCCAAATTTTTAATCAGAATATTTAGAAAATTTTCGATTATGCAGTTTTGTAACGCATGATCAAGATCTATTTTTACATGACAAAAAAAAAAATCCGCAACACCCCCTACAAAAAAGTTGTAAAAAATCAACGGTAATTTTTAGCGACATGAACCGTGTAGTTTATTGGACTAAACTTTAATGGGCTACAAAACTGCATATTCAAAAATTTTCTTAATATTCTGATTAAAAATTTGGAAATTTCGATGAAATTTTTTTATGTTTTAGTATTTTTTTTAATTTGTGCAAGCTTTAAAACTTTTATTTATAAATTATAATAAATAATTACAATTATAAGAAATAAATAAATAAACATACATATGTACTAAGTTGCAAACAATTTTTAATTTCGGTGCTAATTAGTTGAACGCATATATACATGCATATGCATAAACATATATGTATGTACGTATGTATACATTGAACTAAAATTTGAGCAAATATATAGATATGAATATATTACGTACATATGCGAAAAATATCATTCGCAGGACCAAAAGATAAATTGGTGTTTAAAAATTTCCACAAAATTTCCCTTATACATGTGTATGTCGTTTTACTTACCTGTTTCCTTCATTACTCGTTCATCTTCCGTGAGCACAGTGAGTGCTGACATGGCACCTGTTCCGCTGGACATACATTGCTGCTGGCGCTGGACTGCATTAACAATCTGAGGATGGAAATATACGTACATACATATGTATGTACATATATATGTACACAAATCCAAATTTTGAGGTATTTTTTTATATACACTTAATATACACAAAGTTTTCCACACATAAAAACATAAATGTGTGTATGTATGTATTTTTAATACCACATTTTTTGTGTATCTTGCCAAAGAACTCACTTACCATACGCATCGGTGTTTTACGCAGGTAACTCATATTTCACCTTTTGTATAAAATTACTCTACTAAAAAAACAAGAGCTAAGCATAAGCTTTTGGAATCACTATGAAGAGAACGAGCAAGCAACAGCAGCTTTTGCACGACCAAAGCGAACTGAAAACAAATATCTAATAGAAAGATCACTTATGAGAGCTACAGAAATTCGCCTTTTACGACATTCTTGATCACTGTGCGATGAATAGCAGTGTTGCAGGCAAAACTATTTTTCTCCCAAGCAGCGCTCTAAAAACATAAACAGACGGTAACGTTAATCCGGATTAACGGCGCTGTTGATCTGATCAAAATTGTGCCTTGACAAGACGACAGTAATGTGGGTTCGAGTCCCACGACCAGTAGAATTTGTATTATTTTATTTATATTTTATTTTATTTATAGGGAAAATTTTCCAATACAGAACCAGGCTTTGAAAAAAAAATTAGGGGGGTAGAGGCGTCCCGTCCCACTGATTCAAAATCTCTCATGGTTCCCCTCGGTAGGCTTATGGTTTTTAAATATTTGCATTTAAAGTTGCAAAAGCTGCCTAATTCAGCCTCACTTTTTCCTTTGTAAACCAATTGAACTGAAATGTAGGTGCTGCCACATATAACGAAAAAATGCCGATAAACACTTAAATCGAAAAAAACGCACTTAACCGGTTCTTTTAATTGTATGTATTTAAATGTATTGATTTTATTAAAAAAAAACGACGCAGGCAAAAATTGCATAATTATTTATTTAAAATTTTCATTATATATGGAAATATAGGCATTTGTAATAAAAATCGCGGGATTTTTTTACTAAAAATTGACATTATTTATCGGAGTATTGATTTTTGTAAAAAAAAGCGGAGCAGGCTACAATTTTAAATAAAAAATCGCGCGATTTTTTGTAATCAATTCGTAAAAGTTTTTCTGATATTGAATGGGTCGCTTACTGCCAGCCATTGTCTTTCTTCTTTTTGTACGATACGCGATTTTGTACTTTAAACGCCGATATATACTAAAGTACTGCAAAGGCATGCGAAAATTTTAAAGATAATATATTACTATAAATATAAGTGATAAGTGGCGTGTTATATTATTG
>NW_016167147.1:0-22222 GCF_001687245.7 Rhagoletis zephyria | reverse complement strand
TAATGCATGAAAATCCTAACCTCAAAAAAATCACCCGTTACATATGAAATATTCACCGTCCGGACAGTGGCGAGACTTAAAAATTATATCAGCTTTAAAAAAAAATTAGGTATATTTATCAAGTTTAGTCACAACTAATTAGTAGAATTAAAATAATGAAAATTTAAGCAGCAGGATAACTTTCGCAGTTTTATGTGGTTTAGTTCTTTTGCAAAACGAGATGCGCATTGCGTGTAGATCAAATGACAATGAAAATTTAATTAATGTTTGTACATTACCGAATACGCGTGTATGCATATTTACACTTACTTCTAATGCTTTTTTTTATGTAACGAAATACGATTTGGTTTGGCTTAGCTGCTGTGGGCGACTAACTGCCACCAAGCAAAAGATACTGTGCACCTTGTGTGTACATACATATGTATGTATGTATTATGTGAAGCGTACTAAAGTTATTTTACCGCAATGTGCATACATCCATATTGACATACATACATACCTATAAGGGAAATGCTACACACATGTACCACACGCACCAAAATTGTATTTGCTGTCTTTAATATAATTCTAAGTAAACTCATTGGGTAACAATAGAATCCTTCAACAAATACATTTGCAATTTTTCACCACATAACTTATGTAGCAATTGCCACGTGCCCACATACTTATGTTTATATATTTATGTATAGATGCAAGTATGTAAGAATATGCGTATTAGGATGCCTCCCCAAAAAGAAAGTTGCGGTTTCTCCATTAATTATATTTGATCTATTTTTTTTTTGTATTCCAAAATATTCCGTTTCTTTGACATCGTTCGTGATGTAAACAATTTGGAAAAAATCTATCACCCAAATTCATAAAAAATATAGAAGACTTTAACGCTTCATAAATACAAAATTGTATGAAAATGTCACTTTATAAAGCTCTTTAAATCGTTTTTATTTTATTTTATTTTATCTTTTGTTTTTAATAAGTAAATTTATCTATAAAATTCTCATTTTGTGTCGAATAATTGCATTTTAATCGAGCTTTTACTCCTCAGCTGGATATGCGCTGGAAACTCGTTAGACCTTATATACAAATAAACAGAGCAAGCACTACGACCAGTAAGTCAATTATGTCCTCAGCTCATCACAACAGTGCCTCTATCCCTAAAGACGCTATACATTTCCGAATAGACATTGCTAGTAGGGGCGTATGTACTCTTCTCTTAGCCATAGACGTCCGATGAACCTCTCCCTTCTCCTTGAAGTGGCATCAGACTCCAGAAGTAGGCGCAATGTTGTCTCTTTGGCGGAGTCACAAAAGCGATATTTGTTGATGGCTTGGACAGACGCCTACCTTATGTAAGAGGCCACTACAATGCGTCATCAAAATACCTGTAATAATGCTTAGTCTCTCCTTGGAGAGGTTTACGGATAGCCTGAATATCTTTAGATTTTACCCCCCTCTTAAGTAAGCTCTTAGCTTGCCGAAGATCCTAGGTGTTACGCCAATGCAGTTACTTCAGTTTGATATTTTCCTTTCTTTCTTTATCGTTTAAGAACCTTTTTCAAGAAAAAGCTCAGTTGCTATCGGGGTCGAGGCAGCAGCCATTCTAGACAACTGTTCGGCTTACTCATTTCCTTCGCCTCCCATGTGCCCTGGTACCCATATCTGTGGTATAGCATTATCCTCAGCAAGGCTTCTTTTGAAAACTACAACTCTATGAATATTGGCTCTTGCTAACAGATCTAGTGGCAGCTGGGGGCCTAGCTTGAGCTTGTTCCTAGATGATAAGACCTTACCTTTGCCAAAGCACTCCCGAATTCGCCAGGAGCTGAGCCATTCTAATGTAGTATATCTGTATATTTACCATGGCAAACTCCCTGCCCGGTAGCAGTGTGCCACAAAGGTGTACGTGCGTGTCAGTGATATTTGTATAACGTACATATGTGGGTGATCGAATGTACATATGTACATATGTATGTATGTATGTCACATCCTAATGCATGAAAAGAACTCATTTTATTGTGATTGAATTTTGTTTCTTACGTATTTGTCACAATTGTCGTTTTGTTGGTTATGCAGGTTGCTAGGCGCTTGCCACATTTCGGAGCCATTGACGCTGCCATTGCCAAAAACACCATTTTTATTGTCGGTAGTATGTATGTATGTCTTTATATTTCTTTATTGAAAATAAAATCAAATGTTCAAGTGTGCACACTTACATGGCCAAAAAAATTGTTGGCAACATATGGAAGTGAGAAAAAGGACAACTACGATGGGGATCCTATGATCGTCGTGTTATGTAAAGTCAAACGGTTGTGCAAAATCGGACTGCTCATGTTAAGGTCTCAGTGTAAATAAGCTGCTGCTATACAAGTAAACATGCAAATACGTGCTTTATTTTATATGTATACATCCTTATACTTAACACACATATGTACATATGTATGTATTTTTGTAGCTTTAAAGCTTGTGCTCACAAGTAGAACTTTGTCTGCTCTGCTCCTTCTCTGAAAATCTGTGTACCGACCGCTTCATTACCTCCTCGCTGAGTTGAGCTGAATATTTGTATGATTGTCGACGCATTGTAGCTACTAGTTACTTTTCGTTTTATATGTAAATAATTTACACTACATATTCTTTTGTGTGTAAATGTGTCCTCCGGGGTATGCAAAAATGCTGTTGATTTCTATCGAAAGGCTCTTATCAACAAATGAACATAGACAAGCAGCGGGAATGCATGCATGAGTTGATTGCGAGAAATGGGAAGGTAAATACATAGTTCATGCACACATGTACATATAAGTATGTACATTAGGATGCATCACCAAAAACATTTCGTTTTTTGCACCGGAATTATAAAATTTATTATATTTTAAGACTTCCACCGAAATATTTCGGAAAAATATTAATATTTACGAGAGCTACTTAGATCGATTTGAAAATCATTCCTAAAATCTCACTACTTTGATTCCTTTGACTTGCAAAACAAAGCGCAATATAACTCCACCGGTTTTTGCATCGCCAAAATATTACCAGAAAATATTAAGACTTTCCTTAGCTGTACAGTTTTGAAAATACCTTTAAATATTTTATTAATTTGTATTCTGTTGATGGAATTTCTAAACACTTCTACATATGCAGGCCTTTAGGTTTAAACTCTGCTGTCATCTGAGGTGATTTTTTAGATAAAATATTTTTAGAAACCATTTTTATTTCTAAAAATTTTATTTTTGAAGGTTAAAGTTTAAAGATATAATAAGTTTTATGTTTCTGATGGAAAAACATTACCCCTTTTTTATTGTATGGAGAGTTTTGCACCCTAACATACATACAATAGGGCTGGTAATTACTAAGAGTGTATAGCATAGGAGGATTTTACGTGCAATTCAAAGCAAATTTTAGCAAGAAACCATGGGTCTAAAATCAATTTGAAGTTTGCCAAATTGCGAGAATAGGGTTCGAAGAAAATATGAAAATTTTCACTTTTGCGCACTTTCGTTGAATTTTTAAGAAACAGATAAGTCCTTTAATGGATGCCTCATATCAAAAAACCCCTTATAGTATGTTTCTATACAAAGTTTAAGCACTACAGGAAAATGCTAATAGACCTATTTTCGCAATTTGGCAAACTCCAAATTGATTTTAGACCCCTGATTTCTTTGGCAAATTTACTTAAAATAACACGTAGAATCCTTGTGCGCTATACGCGCATAGTCGAAAAAATATTCCATACAAATTGACCCACCCTAACATACACACATACCGAGAAAGGGAAAAGTACTTATTAATTTCGTGCGAATTCCTCAATAGTCAAAATTGAGCAATTTCCGATTTTATTTTGCATCAGAGACATATGTATGTACATATGTATTTGTACATGCACATATACATATATGTAAGTGGATACATATGTATATACCCACATAAGGATATGTATGTACACGCAGGTATCCTTGTTCAAGAAAATAGATTAAAATTTGATTTTTTGACAAATATTTCATACGTTATTTATTGTTTCATTGTAGCAAGCATACTTAGTCCTGCATGCGCACGTTTTAGTTGTTATGCCACAAGCGAATATGCCTTAGACAAATCAGGTTACAAATGAAAAACGAGATCCGTATTTTATTTTTTTTTTGTTACAAGTGCATGAAGAATTTCCATAGTATTTCTATATAAATCAAAGATTCAAACTATATTCAAGATTAAATAAAATTTAACGAATTTTCAGCAAAATTTTAAACTCTTTACTCAGGGTTTTAAAAATAAAGTTCTGGTATGCAGTTTTATAGCCCATTCAATTTTAGTATAAAAATATAAAAATTTTAAGTGGCTAAGAAATCGCATTGATTTTTAATAATTTCTGACTTTCACATTATTAACAGACCAATTAATTAATTTAGTTAGAACGGTAATTACTGGTTCTCTGTGTTATGCTAAGAAATGCGCTGGGTACCCAAAACAAACAAAGTTCCGCAGGCAGCTTATGTCCACTCCGGAGAGGTCCACGGGAGTGTTGATGAAACGCGCACCGAGGTGCTAAAAGCTTAGTCTGGCGAAAACCGGGCAGTTGAGAAGGAAATGTTCAGATGATTCCACCTCGTCTTCCAAACAGCTGCGGCAGTAGGGATCCATGACGATATTAAGTCGCACCGCGTGGGTGTTTCAAGGGCAATGCTATGCCCTCCCTGTCCTAGGTGCTGGCCTGGAGGGTGTCCTGCCGAGCCAATTCAATTCAGTTAACACCTCCTCCAACTCTCCCATCCAGCTTCTATACGTCCGTGAAGATGTTTATTGGACATCTGCTGCAGCTACTGTCATTGTCCCATTCACACCTTGGCTAGAGTAGGAGTGGTCCGGAGCGCTCCGCTCATTCTAATGAGGGCCGCCCTTTGAACGCCCTCTAGCTTCCTAACAAGAGTCGTCTTTTCCAGTGAATTCCATTAGATGATAACCCCATATGACATGATTGGCTTGATTATTGATATTTTCATATACATTGCCAGTATATCGCTTTTGGAGAAAGGCCCCATCTCTTCCTTATGGCATTCTTACAGCAGTAAAGGACCACCGATGCTTTTTTTACTCCCTCAATATTTGGCTTCCATGATAGCTTTCCGTCCAGGATAACGTCCAAGAACTTCACGCTGTCAAAGAGAACAAGTGAAAGAACTTATATTGAGGAAAGTTGGGCATGAGGCACCTTGTACCTTTTGGTGAATAGTATGAGCTCCGTCTTTCCAAGATTTATAGCAAGTCCGCAGCTAACAAACCAATTTGTGACCAAGTTTATGTAGTCTTGCATATGGTCATAAAGGGTGTCCAAGAACTTTCCTCTGACTATGAGTGCCAAATCATCTGCGTGGGCGATAACGAGGCATTCTCTCCTTTCCAGCTCCTCCAGGATGTCGTTTATCACGACTTTCCATAGAAGAGGTGAAAGAATGCCTCCCAGCGTGTTGCCTCGGCTCAATGTTCGCTTGTCAGAGGCATTACCCCAGGCAGTTCTGTCTTGCAACATACGGGAGATGAGCCTAACTAAGTAGTTCTCGACTCCGAGCTTAGTCAGCGCTCTCTTGTTCTATCATTCCGGTGTTTTTATCCATATACTTACTCACTAGTAAATACAGTTTTTTTACACCCGTAGCCTTGCACACACACATACACATACCAACACACAATATTCTCCATAAATCAAAATTACTAACATTTCTGTCTTGTAATTAATTGTTCTTTTGCAATCACCAAAAACTTGAAATTTATCAATTTTCATGACACAAATGAAAGCAATATCCGGTCAGTTCATACAAATACACAACAATGAAGCATTACAATTCTCCTAACTAAGATTAGGTGTTTCGGAAAAATAGCTTAACATGTAAAAAGAGAAGTTTTATTAGTGTGAAAATTTCGAAATGGCAAAGCGCAAGTATAACGGTGCAATACAAATTGAGGTATCCCCTATGACCAGCTACGTGGTTTAAAAAAAGGATGCGATTCGAGAAAACTCGAATCTTTGTCGGTTCATAATGGAATAGCAATTATTCGATTAACCGCTCGAATTCGACTAACCGCTCACTATCGAGTAATCTGAAAATCGACTAACCGAAATTATTCGAATAGCGACAGCTTTTCATCATGCAATTATTATTTTTAGCGCGGTTGGGTTTTGTCAGTGAGAATAAGTATAAAAAAAAATAAGAAATAAAAGTTTAATGAAAGAAAACAACTAGCCGAAAACTCTAAAATGAACGGATAGTCGACTAGTGGTTTGGGTGCGGTTAATGGAAAAAGTCGAAAGGAAGCGGGAAGTCGATTATTTTTGGAAACAACTTTTGCTATTCGACTAACCGATTAGACGAATTAGTCGACTAACAAGTGCTCTAATTATTTTCGTTTTTATATAGCGCTTTTAAAAATTATGTCATTTTGGCTTACATAGTTAGATATCTTTGTGTTCACATGGATAGAATT
Organism: Rhagoletis zephyria; assembly: GCF_001687245.7. Lineage (NCBI taxonomy): Eukaryota > Metazoa > Arthropoda > Insecta > Diptera > Tephritidae > Rhagoletis > Rhagoletis zephyria. Next base: position 15,757 of record NW_016167147.1, on the reverse strand, counting down.
ATCAGTTCTTGTTGCAATTTTCAAACCTGTTGCTTTTCTCATATCCGTTTATTAACTGTACTTAATTAGATGTTGAACTCGTTATAATTGTTCGTATGCATACGTACATTTTTACCCTAGGTTAGCCCTCAGATAGTCCCTATTGTTACCAGCACTAGTCCCTCATAATTCCCCTGCCAGTGGTTTCATCTGCCATTTTTAGCATTTTCGTGTCATTGGAAAAGGACCGGTCCAATCAAAACTGACCGTAAGATAGTCCTGGACTAGTCCAATTTTGGAGATTTTTTCGTTGGAGTAAGATTGCGTTCTGCACTTCGCAGATGCTTTTCCAAAATTCGGAAATACAAAAAAAAAATTATCATTTTATAACCATGTTGGTTCTGACGGCATTTGAACGCGGACCCCCTGAAAGCTAACAAATATTGGCAAGCATCTCTGCGCACTGAGCTACAGCCACGCATGTAAATGTGTGTTCAAATGTTCACTTTGCATCAAGGCCAAACCAAGCGATTGGGACATTTACAGGGTGGTGTTCTTTAAATTTTTTTTTATTGAATTGTAAGACAACACCACCCTGTCGCTGCCAAACTGTACTTTTCGTCTATCTCTAGGCCGGTTCCTTGGGGACTGGTCGAAGGCTGACATTTTCGATGCAAGCAAATGCCCAATTCTGACCAGTCAAATTTTAATCAGTGAAGTACTAGTCCTTTACGGAAAATCGGCCGCCTTATTGCTGCAGGGTATGTAGGTATGTATGCATATATGTATACATATACCCAGTCGCCAAAATGGGGAGTGTTTCTAAATAAATGCCTTCGGGAAGGGATTTTTCAATGAGACCTTCTCTTTGGAAGCTTTATTAGAAGATCTTCCAATAGCCCTGCCATTCGAAGGCAGGCGTGAAGGTATGTTTCCAAGGCAACCAAAGTGTGTATATTGAAAAGTTAAATTTCAACTGTTTCATTATTATTTCATATAAATTTTTCCCTTCTAAGGGAAGCTGAATCAGAAGCCCTGGAAACTCCTACCATTCCATGCAAAATGAAAGTAAGTTACGAGTAGAGCATGGAATGGCTCCCAGAAGGTCTCTTATTTTCAAATTTTGTCGACTGGGTATCTTAACAGACGAATACCATGTCCCAGCCAGTTCTGCTTAGCACCTTAATAGAAAACTAATATATTACACAGCATTCACACATGCACTTGGCATACACACACAAATTCAAATGCTTTCATTGCGAAATCGCCAATTTTGGAAATTCAATACAAAAGTAATTTTCTGACTTATTTGTTATATCTCCAATTTCTTTGATTAGCTGCTAGTGCACTTTGTTATTTCCAGTTTCTATTTTATTTGTGCTTTAATTTTCTCTTTTGAAATAATATTTTTAGTATAATCAAATTACTAAGCTAAACTACATTGTAGCGAAGAAAATGCAAAATACCGCCAGCAAAAAAACAAATGCAAAAATAAACGGTTAGTCCCAGCTCCTGCAAGAAAAAATAAACATATAACACTGTTTTTGATGACTTTTGATGAAAAGTTTATTACAGTAAAATTGAATGGGCTACAAAACTGCGTACTCAAAATTTCTTTAAGAAATCTTATCAATACGTCTTACTTTGCTTGTTGGTGTTTCCGACAGGGTATACTACAAAAAAACTTATGTAATAAAATTACACCAAAAAAGAGAATCCTCAAAGCCATACCTGACTAAGAAACAGCGAGTATTGACACGGCTATAAATATTAACGGACAAACAGAAACTAATCACAACGAAAAATTCCACTGAAGGTGGCATAGCAGTGAATCCGGGTTATCTCCAAACCAAATTTGACAAGGGATGACGCAAATCCTTCCACAATACATCTAATTAAAAAGCTTATAATTTTTACGTAAACTGCTACGTGGAAACCCAATTAGTGATACCACAAAAATGGGTTCTTTGTTGGCCACTGTTTTAAAATTGGCTTGTTTAAATGTAGTCAATGCAAATATTAGTACCATTGCTCTCGTGCGAATAACTTCTATTTTTATTTGTGAATTCCTTCATTAAGCTGAAATTAGTCGAGAACGCAGAACGTATACTTAAACGCAGTCTGTATACGCAGAATTTTGTCGATTACTGGAGCCCTCAGTGTTGCTTACTACACTGTTGCCACTCATCAATGCCTTTTTATAAACTTACCCTTTCAACTACAATTTTTCGTGCTATAATAGATTTTAGCTAAATATAAACTACTTAGTTTTCAACAAAATCCTTATTCAATAGTAAATTTCAAATATTTAAAAAAAATTTTGAATAGGAACTTATAACCTTTTTACCATCTGTAAAACTGACGAAGTGATTTTTTAGCATAAAACTAATTTAAAAGAGAGCCCCTGAGTTGTCAACAAAAGGTGTTCGCACGAGGCGATTTTGCGTTCAACTCACGCAGGGTTGCACGAAAAAAAAAGTGTTGAATAGCTAAATGTTGGCTCATGGCCAACTTTGTTGAAAGCGATTAGTTGAAAGGTCGTTCAACCAAAAGTAGAATGCAAAGTTGAACAATGCAAACGCATTTTTATGGCGAATATTTTGATAGTTTTTATATTTTGATATTTTTAGCCATTCAATTTTTTTTCGTGCAACTTTTCAGCTTTTTCCGATCGTGATATTTTCGGGATTTCGTTCTCACAACCCCGGAATCCCGGGATTAGTCCCCGGATTTAGATATTCATTACTTTTAAACAAGTTAAATCGAAAAAATTGCTTCTATTTGTTTAAAATCTCTCCTACCATAAAATAAATAATAAATACACGGGTTTAAAACCTACTTTTTTATTTAAAGTGGCGTTTTTATTATTTCTCTCTGACGTCAGGATTATTTTAAAGGACTTTGTAATTTCAAAGATATTATTAATTCCAAAAATTATTTAGAAATTTCAATACAATGTATTTAGAATAAAAATATGGGTCCCAAATGCAAGAGAAAATTGTTTTAGAATTTAAAAAAATTAAAATTTTTTGGATTCACAAGGACGAATAGGTAATTTTTTAAGCTGATAAAGTTAGATGGACGAAATTCGAGGACGTTATCTAGTTTATATAAGCCCTTAACATATAATTTTTTCATAAACAAATATTGCAAAATTTCAAGGATAAAATTTTAAAAGGACATTTTCAATACTTACCAGTCTTTCTGGACCAAAAACTTAAATCTGTTTCTACAGGATTTCCTCTATAATTTGATACCCATACTTCTTCTCTAAACACATTCTCTGAATTTTTTAAATTTTTTAAATCATTTGTTGCTTCACCCAAAACATTTTTGTTACTGATATTGAGCAGTTACAATAGATGCAGAATAAAACTCCCTGCTCAGTTCGCAACACACCTGGAGCTCGATTATGTAACTGTAAGAAATTGTAGTGTTCACCGAGTGCCAAACTCACATACAAAACCTCACCCAATAAAATTCAGTGAGTTTTTCGAAAGAGAAGTGTACCCAATTTTGACAGTTAAAACTTATTCTTACACTTGCTGGATCGTAAAATGAAGTGTGCACATAATTTTCAGTGTACACTTGAAAATTCACACTTACAGAATCCAGCCCCCAAGAACTGTTAAACAGCTTTCGCTAAAAACGAAACATTTTTATTGAATTTTTCAACCACCAAAACCGGTTTAGCGCGAAACTTCACTATTTGAGTATATTTTTACGAGTAAATTGTTTACTAAAAAATAACGTGACTTTCCGTTGTTTGGCAGCTTTTTCTTTTTGTCAATTAAATAAGCCTCGTCAGCGACTGTTGCTATCTCCGCAAAGGTATTTTCAGATGAAATTATGCGAAAATTAATTAACTTATTACCAAAATAATCATAATGTCCTACGAAGTGGAAATCGACACCTCTGCAGAACTTTCGAGCTAGTTCTGAACTGGTTCCATTTTCGACAGTTCTGGGACAATACGTTTTTTATAAGAAAAAATTTTAAAACTACATTACTTGGACTGCATTTCTTTATTCATTCTGAACGTTTGGAATAAACTTTTTTGTTTACTTATTCTTTAGAACGTTCCTGGTGATATGTTAACGTATATTTCAAACGCATTCTTTTGGTTCTGGCTGTGAAATGGGATTATCTGGAATGTAGTATAAAGAAACGCAACCTGGATATTTTTTCTTTTCTGAACGGTTTCCATTTTGAGCAGATCTGCGACAATCAGTTTTTTTATCAAAAAATTTTGGTTATGTGATTTTTTGATTTTTTTTTTTCATTCTTTTTTGTTCTTTTACAGATTGCATTTTATTTAAATTTTGTTATACTTTTATTTTATTTATATTAAATTTGATTATTTTCTATTCAATTTTTAAGCGGCACTCAATAACTTAAATTTATTAAATCTGAAAATCACAACTTCCGCCACCGCATTTTGAACACGCAACCAACGATGTTAGAGTCGTAGGTCTTCCCGCTGAGCTAGTATTTTAGTATACATATTAGTGCAACAATATTAGTATAGCAATACGAAACAACATTTTGATCCAATTTAACACTTCATAGCCGCGACGTGCCACAAAGCAACAGTGGTTTAAACATAAGTACAAACGTTTATATATATGTCCGGCTGATCCCCTCAAATAGTAATCAAAAAATTGAATTAATTTCAAGCGATTTCCTTGCGGCAGTTGGCGTCATGATGAACTCATCAAAAATGACATCCAGACCATTCTTTTGTAAGAGACATGCAACTGCAGCGCAACATTGTAATATGCACATACATATAACGGCAACACGCAGCCTTAATACACTTGGACATTAAAAAGAAAAATATTTAGACTTTACACAAATTTTGCAAAAGGTTTGGCCAAACTTCTCGAATTTGTGGGGTGCTATAATGCTTTTTTGAGGATCTTTTTCATACCAGAAAAAGACTTGAAGGTTTACCATTGCCTTCCTAGAGCCGATCGCTATTATAAAACAGGTTTTCTCTAATTTTTATGTTACGCTAACCAGGCATGAAACCTAGGCCCCACAGATTGTTCTAATGCACAACTAGTAGTCACGCCGCTACTGCAAGCGGCTTGGACATTACGCAATAAAAATTCCAAGCAACGTCTCAGGAGTATGTGTAACCAAAGCACGACGAGTGACGACATTCACTTGCCACTACAGTATTTGATGCAGAATTATCAGTTTTACGATGCAATTTTAAAAACGTGAGTAACAAAGTGACACTGGCTCAAATCGTTTTCGTACGTGTAACAGCTTAAAAAGAACTATTGGGTATGTGAGGTAGAAAAAAGTGTGATGCCATAAGTATATAAGTTAAAGATCTTTATTTTAAATTCAAATTTTGGAAGGAAACAAGTTCATTTACTTAAGTACTTGTCAGCCATATTAGTTATGTGAAGTTTTGTGAGACTATCGTCATAACGAATAAAACTCGTATCAAATCCACTTACCTAAGTATGGAAACAAAAGCTTTATGCTTCGTTGTGGTATCTGCAAACTTACCAAAATTGCTTGGAGTATATCAAAGAGGGGGTTCTCGACCTCGACCTCGTTAATGTCGTCCGAGTAGCCATGGTATCGGATTCCACAACTCTGTTCTCTTCTATTATTGTTTGTAACCTTAAACCTACGAAGGAGGTGTAAGGACCGCACAGTGAACAACCACCCAGATTTAAACTTTGGATTTCTGTAGTTAGCTGATACAGAGCTGTCTCCGTGGATCTTTCTGTCCTGTACGCGTGTTGGCCACACTACAGCAGGCTAACTTTCAGAGTGTTTTATCTGATTTCGTTGTCGGTAATTTTCAGCATTTCTTTATTACAAACGAGGTTATACTGATTGGTCTTAAAGATTTAGCTAAGGAGTAATCGTTTTTAAATATCTTAATTAAAAATATTACCGGCGCTCTTTTCCACACTGCTGATATATAGGCTAGGGCCAGGCTATCCTTCATTATCTCTACTAGGTGTGGGTGACTATATCTGCACCGTTTTGCAATAATGCCGATGAAATTCCAGTCATTCCCGGGCACCTGTATCGATCAAATGAACCCAACACCCGCTTACAAAGTCCCAATAACCTGGGTCTAAATGTTGAATCAGTTCCCTCCACAATCTGTTTGGATGCGTGCGGAAATTGTGCAGAGACTAAAGCGCGTGCTCCATCTAATTCGCTACCGGTGTAAGGGCCGTCCATCAGCTTGACTGCTAGTTGGAACCCTATCCTGTCTCTTCTAGAGCCTTATGAAGTCTTGCCCCTACAGGAATGGATTCTATGTTCTCACAAAAGCGAGCTGTGTAGACCTCCAGCACTCAGTTGTTTTAGATGCCCCATAGCGTGGATGGCGATTTGACCTCCGCAGTCTCCTGGCATTAATGAACACTTCAATGTAGAGGGACTTCAAATGCTATCGATGTTCAGCAGTTGGATTCTAGAAATCGCTACGATAAATTTCTATAGCTAAAAATCTCCAAATGAATAACATATGTATTAGTTTTAAAAGATGTAACGCGATAGCGTAGGGGTTGTATTGACCAAAGAGGGAATGCGACATTAGAGAACCTCCTATTTAATATTGCTGGGTTTGGACTTACCGTTTCATAGTAAAAGCCTGTTCCAATTGAATAGCTCAGAAAGCCTCGGATGGCCACCCTCGTTTCATGATGACCACGGTAAACGTTTAAAGGACTTTGATTTGACAGCATTTACCTGGAATGTCCGGACCATTGACGGGGATGATACATCAGACCGGCTGGTTGGTGTCCTCGGGAGTACTTAGGCCGGCGCAGTCGCCATCCACGGGGCTTTTCTGCGTCTACCACAGTTGTCATATAAACGAGCGCGAATTTGGAATTAGATTTGGCCTGGAGGAAACAGCATTCGTCGGCGAGTAATGTTGTTCAATCTAATGGATTAGCGTCTCACCACAATCCGCATCAAAGCGAGATTCTCTAACAGCTCGCTCATTTGCGCCCACGCACAGTGGGAAATATCGGAAAAATTATAGCCGCAGCGTTAAAATAACCATATGACCGTAATTTTTTTTTGCAGTTGTCTTTAAATATCTTTAATGTCACCGTCCAAATATCTCTTATATGACTGCTGGGATCGTAGTGTGATCATCACATATAAGACCGCTGCCCGCATCATGATATCGAAGTCGTGCTTGTCAATTTTTATGGCAGGGTGGGCAGGAAAGGGGTATTTGGTCCTGTCCTCGGTAAATTCAGCCGCCAAGACGGATCGTTCGATAACCGGCTGAGGCTGATCGACTTCGCTGGAGGGAGTGGTAGGAAGCAGAATGTCAATTAGGTGCAGAGAAAAAGATATTCCGTCTACAGGGCAACTGCGATTGGGCGCAACGACGCGAAGGGCTTGACACATTCAGCGATTTGAAGAAGGGCACCCTTCTCCAATCTGCTTAATGGTACAAGTACTGAAAGCAGCGGAGGAGTTGAACCCATTCCCCTATTCCCCACGATAGCCGTTTCTACGTACCTACGCCGTTGTTTCGGCGATGTAACCCTGGTTAGGTCGGCGAAATTTCTCAAACGTTGTTCACCAATGGGGCAAGATCAGCTCCGTATTATTCTGGACCACATCACGACACACAAGAGTTCACCCGCGTAACACAACACCAACTCGACCGTCGCAACAAAATAAAAGAAAAACAACCAATTTTGGTTGGAAACAACCGTGCTTCCAAGTACGCATTTTTTCATTTAAAATCTCTACGATTTTTATTACAGATTACAATCTTTTACATTAAACTTGCTCTGTATGTGCATATCGTGGTCTTAATTCACAGAGGCCCTAATCAACACTTTTTTGAAATTGCGTTTTTCGCAGATTTTGGTAGGAGGTATTAAAGTACACCTTGAATAAAAATTTTGAAGTTTTATGCCTGATTTCCACTAAGCATTGAAATTTCAAAGGATTGGAGGCATTAAAAATGGCATGTGGGAAAAAATTTAGTTCTGCCATTTAATGCCTAGTGGAAATCCAGCATTAGTGCCAAAAACAACGGAGTTACATGCCACTTTTAAAAAGCCCCTGCCTGTTTTTGATACTCTTTTTATTATGTTTTTTTGCTTCTCCTGTAAAATACAGAAATTGTTGGTCAGAGCCTTTGTGAATTTAAGTAACGATATGTACATTCCTGTGGGCCGAAAATGCGCTTTCTTTGAATTTTGTTTGGTAATAGCAAAAATATGGTTAATTATGCTCTAAAAACAATCTGTGTGAAAGATGATAATTTTTGGTCAATATCTTAGGCTTGCCCAAGTCCATCAAAGTTCAATTGCTAAAACAATTTTTTCTTAGCTTACTTCGATTTTCGAAATTATGTAGGACTAATACTTTAGAAAATAATCGAAATTTTAGTAAAAAAAAATATAAGTTTTTATTTTTTGAGCAAATTGAACTTTGATGGACTTGGGCGAGCCCAAAATATTAACCAAAAATTGTCATTTTTCACACACATTGTTTTTGGAGCATAATGAACCATATTTTCGCTATTACCAAACAAAATTCTAAAAAAGTGGATTTTCGGCCCACGCTAATGTACATATGTATGTATGTATATATGTTTGTTTGGCAAATCTTGCAATACATTTTTAACCAACATTCCGATGACCTAGAGACTTTAAACTTCAGAGTTCAGTCAGAATCCGGCGACAAGGCAATACGAAAGAACACCCGTCAGAAAAACCCGTATTTATAATGCGATTTGGTTCATGTTTAGTGCGAAGAGCTTGAAATGCTGGCCGACAGGAAGAATGCCCGAAAATTTTACCAGAGAGTTAGTCGACCTACGGAAGGTTTCAAGACCAAGGCGTACGCCTGTAAGAATAACTGAAAAACAACAAAGCTGCTGGAGCTGACAGCCTGCTAGCTGAGCTATTTAAGTACGGTGGCGAGGAGTTGATAAGATGCATGCATCAACTCTTATGCAGAGTATGGTCAGATGAACGCATGCCCGATCCACAAGAAAGGCGACCCCGCCATTCGCACCAACTACCGCGGGATCAGCCTTCTATGCATAGGTTACAAGGTCTGAAGCCCGCCGTCACTGAACTGATTGGGTCTTATCAGTGCGGCTTTAGGCCTGGAAAATTCACCATAGATCAGGTATTCACAATACGCAAAATCTTGGGAAAGACCCGCGTGAAAAGGATCGACACTCACTACCTCTTTATCGACTTTAAAGCCACTTTCGACAGCACTAAAAGGCGTTGCCTATACGCCGCTATGTCTGAATTTGGCATCCCCGCCAAACTGCTACGGCTGTGTAAAATAACGTTGAGCAATACCACCAGCTGTGGCAGAATTAGGAAAGACCTCTCCGTGCCGTTCGCCACAAAACGGAGTTTCAGACGGGATGACTCCCTTTCATGTGACTTCTTTAACCTGATGTTGGAGAAGATAATAAGAGCTGCAGAACTGAACCGCTCAGGAACAATTTACTATAAGAACGTGCAATCGCTGGCTTATGCCGATGACAACGACATCATCGGTAACACGAATCGCGAAGTCTATTCTGCCTTTTCCAAGTTAGATAAGGAAGCAAAGCGAATGGGTCTGGTGGTAAACGAGGACAAAACGTAGTATCTCCTGTCATCATAAAACAGTCAGCACATTCGCGCCTTGGCCACCCACGTCCCTGTTGACAGTTATAATTTCGATAGATAGAGAATTTGGTTTACTTGGCAGCCAGCATTAACATCGATAATAATGTCAGCGTAGAAATCCAACGCAGAATCACTCTTGCCAACAAGTGCTACTTTGGACTGTGTAGGCAATTCAGCAGTAAAGACCTCTCTCGATATACTAAAACCACACTCTATAAGTCCACTCATCATTCCCGTGCTGGTATATGGCGCAGAAGCATGGACAACATCCGATGAGGCGGCTCTTGGAGTATTTGAGAGAAAGATTTTGCGGAAGATTTACGGGCCTTTACGCGTTGGCGACGGCGAGTACCGCAGACGATTGAACGATGAGCTGTATGAGCTTTACAACGACATGTACATAGTGCATCGAATTAAAATACTCCGCTAATGGCTCCACTGGCTTAGCCATGTCGTTCGAATGGACACCGACGCTCCAGCTCTGAAAGTATTCAACTCGGAACCCTATGGTGGTAGCAGAGGAAGAGGGAGATAGAAAGACCAGTTGGAGAAGGGCTTGGCTTCACTTGGCATTTCCAATGCTCGTCAGTTGGCACAGAAAAGAAACGACTGGCGTGCTTTGTTGAACTCGGCCAAAATCGCTTAGGCGGTTACAGCGCCAAATAAGAAGAAGAAGAAACTTCTGAGATACTTCGCCGACCTAAATGGGGTTAGATCGCTGAAACAACAGCCCTTGGTCGGGTAAAACCCGAGTAATTCCGGAACGTAAAACCGGCTGTCGTGGGAATGAAGAAACACATAGACGAGACGGAGCTTCATCTGCCTCAGGAGACACGAACGACAATAGCCCAACTTCGCTTGGGCTACTGCAGCAGGATAAACTCATCCCTAAGTAAATTGAATGAGGATGTGCCAAATGAGGGTTTCGGCATGCGGAGAGACCCCACATGACTCGAAGCATCTCTTCGCATGCCCGGAAAACCCAACAACCCTAATGGCTTTGTCCTTGTGGACCGACCCGATAGAGGCTGCACGCTTCCTAGGGCTGCCGTTAGTGGAACTTGTTGAGATATCAACCGATCTGGGCGGGGTTGTTGTAGCCGCTACAATAACAACAACAACAACAACAACAAACCTGTGTTTATGGTCCGATTTCGTTCATATTTCGAAAACTTGATTTAAAAGAATTTTTTTTTTTTAATTTAACTTGTTTAAGTTATAGGTCTTCATACATATCTAGGGACTTTTGACAAAACAACTTCTCTCGAATGAGGTTATTTTCTCTTCAAAGCAATAATTCATTGAGTTCTCGAATGATATTTTTATATATAATCATTAATAGGGTAGTTCCAGATGCTATCTCAATGAGAGTTAAATAATAATTAAAAATTTTTAAATGGAAGTCCCTTATAATTAAATCTAAAGTCCCACCTGCAGAAAGCACAGAGGTTGTTTTGTCAAAAGTCCACAGATATGTATGTACATTAGACTGCATCACCAGAAAAAGTTGGGGATTACAAAATTTATTATATCTTAAGACGTCCACCAAAATATTTCGGAAAAATGTTAATATTTACGTGAGCTGAACCGATTTGAAAATACCTCCAAAAATGGAGTTTTTATGAATAAAAATATGTAATTTCATAAAGAACTTTTTTAAAAAAAAGTCCCCTCAAATGACAAAGCAGATTAAGCTTAAAAAATCTGCATAAAAATATTTAAAAATCTTTCCAACTTATAGGATCTCAGTAGATAAGTATTTTCCCACTTTTTTATTTGTCCAAAAAAAGTCATTCGTGTCCCATTTATTTTTTTTCAAATACCAACACTTCTTAATTTAACAGTGAACGACGTTCGTTCATCCTACCTTTCTCTTTCATCCTTGGAATGAGTTTATTAGCAAAGAAATAAAAAGGGGTAGAAAATACCTTTCCAATGATACCTCACAAGTCTAAATCGGAAGAGTTTAGGTTCAGTTATTCAAGTTTTTCTTATACCAATCTTTAAAAAAAAGTTAAAAAACCGCATCAAAAGACTCATTATTAAATCTCTTTTTAACTTTTTTAAAGATATTTTTAAGATATTTTTATGCAACTTTTTTAAGCTTAAACCGTTTTGTATTTTGAGATTTTTTCAAAAAAAAATCTTTACGAAACATTTTTTATTCATAAAAAACCAATTTTTGGAGGCATTTTCAAATCGGTCTAGCTCACGTAAATCTTAATATTTTATTTTTCCGAAATATTTTGGTAGACGTCTTAAAATATATTCGAATACATAAAATCTCGTGTCACGGTGGTAGTAGTCAAACTCTTCCTAAAGGGCTCGACCGATGTTTATGAATTTTTTGTGTATATATGATAGGTATGAGAATCGTATGTAAAGTATATTTCATACCGGTAGGTGCAGGGGGCGTGGCACCTGCCATACAAACCCAATTTTTCATATTGCATACCTCTGAAAGTGTTCATGGTAGAGTACTCAAACATGGTATGGAGATATATGAAATCAATCCCATACTCTTAAAAAAAAATTTGGGCTATTTTAAAAGGGGGCGTGGCACCTTTCAAACGCATTGAAACTATTACGTATCTTTGTATGCATATACACTTTTGCTAGGTTTTTTAAGATGGCAATGGAAATATGCCTTCCACACAACCACCAAACCGTAATATTAGAAGATAAATGCATCACTGAAAATCATGAGCGTGAACTGTTGGTGAAAATGTTGGACCAAAATGTTTCCAATACAAATAATTTATTTTGGGCGGGACGAAGTTCGCCGTGTCTGCTAGTAGATTTTATAATTACAATGGAAACACAGTACCGATTTTTTTTTTTTGTATGGAGAGTGATGCAGCTTAATGTACATATGTCTCTAGTATATTTAAAATAAAAAAAACTTAAAATGTCTCTAGTTATTTATAGCTAATTTATTTATGCATTCCTTGCAGCTTTCCGCTCATAATATCTTTGGACTGCCGCGTCAAAGAGTTCACCCACAGTACGTTTTTTCCATATCTCACTTTTATCTCTTTTGACTTTGGGCTTTACATCGACAGGTTCACTGGACTCCGGGACTGATGGCACTGCCTCATCTGTTTGGTTCATTTTATTTTCTTTTGCATAGTGGTTATCCGACTTTTCCTTCTTTAAGGCGTCCAAATTTATAGCTACTGAAGTGGCATTTGCTTCCGCTAATACTTCTTTTGGCTTCTGTGTGGATTTCGCATCAGCCTCTTTTTTCCCATCGCCTTCGTCATCTGTCGACGAGTCTATGCTGAAGTCGGAATCCGCATCAATATTATTTGTCAAATGCATCTTTTTGACTTCCGTATCGGCACCAGTCTCATCTTGTTCAAAATCTTCGGAACTACGACGTTTACGATAGCTACGCTGTTGCGGCGCCTTGCCGGATTTGATCGGTTTATATGCAACATCATCCTCACCGCCTGTTGAGGTAACAACAGGAAAGTCTGGTTTAATTACCTCCTTTGTCGTACCAGTCTTTTGTTCGAATAAATGCCGATAGAAACCATCCAAGTCTTTTTGTTTTGTTACATCTCCAATAGCTTCTAAGTACTCGTCACGTTGCTCTTGCTCTTGTAACTTTCGCATTTCTTCCAATTTTTTTCTATATGTTGCTGTTACAAAACTTTCTTTGTCTTTGAATTCTTCACCCTCTTGCTCACGTTCTTTTTGCACTTGCCTTTCCACTCGCAATTCATTCTCCAGTTTGCGACGCTCAGCGAATTCCATTAAACGTCCTATGTATTTAGGCTTCTTCGGCTCTTTGCTTTTAATTTCTTTCTCCTGCTCCCGTTTGCTTTCCATCTCATCGTACAATTCATCATATTGAAAAACTGTAGGATCTTCTTTTAATGCCTTTTCCTGCATTGTACGAGCAATTCTACGTTCCATTAAACTGGGACCTTGTACACTACTTGTCCTTAGTTTTAACTGTGGCCTACCCTCGTCATCCGAAGAACTTTCATCAAAGATAGACGGTTTAGATATTGAGCGCGCGGCAGCTGTCGGGATTTCCGGCTTCTTTTGCTGCCCAGGAATGATGAGCCCATATCTAAAATTGTGGTAAAATATGTTATATAATTAATTAACATATTATTATTAATAAATAACATATAATTCCGAGATCGGAAGCAAAAACTCACTGTTTAGACATCTTGTTTTGATTGTATTTGGAGATGAAAGGTAATAGAAGTGCATAATCGATACTTTTCTTTCAAAACCGTGTAGTTTGGTATCGATACTTTGATATATCGAAAAAACACTTATATCAAACCTGATTTTAAACAATTTACAGAAAACATTAATGTCTGAAATATTTTAAGAAAATTCCTATAAACGTGTCTTCAGATATTATATTATATCTTTTTTTTTTTATATGCATGTAGATGAACACATAAATACAAAATATTTTGTCACATAAAAGTCAGAAATATGACGCTTTTCTGAATTGCGTTCCCTAACTTGCAAGAAGTTGCAAGAATTTAAAGGAATTTACCAGAAAACGTTCCCGTACTCTCTTCTCTGGCTTATTTTGATTTTGTGACAGTTTTCAAGGTTTTATCCAGAAAAGTTGGGGAATGCAACTCATATTTATGACGAAAGGGACTCATTTTAGACTCATAAATTCTGAGCCTCACTGAATCTAAAGGCTATGCCATGTCAAAAGCTTGCCTCGCAGTTAAGATAAAATCTATGAAAATGTACGAAGCATGCCACAAAGATTGATTTAGCTGCAGCGCGAAGCGAAAAGATGGCCAACTCCCATCTTTTTCGCGCTTTGACCATCAGCTTTTATTTTGTTTCGTTCAAATACGAGTTTTCATGTAGAAAGATAAAATTTAGGGAGTGTCTATTTACACGCGCCACGGTAACTTTTACCGTGGATCCACGGTAAAAAATACCGTGGATCTACGGTAAAATTACCGTGGATCTACGGTAAAAAATACCGTGGATCTACGGTAAAAATTACCGTGGATCTACGGTAAAATTACCGTGTATCTACGGTAAAAATTGCCGTGTATCTACGGTAAAAANACACGGTATTTTTTACCGTGGATACACGGCGCGTGTGTGTAGACACTGCCTAAAATTTAATTATGTACATTTAATAGTTTTGAAACTAAATATGTATATAAAATCCACAGCAATTTTCAAGAGTAAGAAAGCAGTACAAAATTGTTTCCTTGGCGTTCATTGTGGCATATCTTTCACGTCTTGCGCTCTGCTGGCAAGGTTATAAATGTAGCGCAAAGTCATAAATTTATATTTGGCGATATTTTGCTTTCGATGATTAGAAATTCGATACCTATCCGACCTCACGGAATGTAACACCTTACTTAAAAAAAAAAAAAGAATTATAGAAATCGGTTATGGTGGATATGCGGTACCATAAAAAAAAAAAATTTCCGACGAATTGATAACCTTCTCTTTTTTGTGAAGTCAGTTAACAGTTAAATAGTTTAAATAACATATCGTTAGTTGTCGTATAGAAAGGGCGTATCTCACACCGTCGTTGAAATGCAAAAAAGCCATAACTAACGATATACATATATATATATATTATTTAGTGTTTTTAGGAAAATAAATTGCATAAAAAACCTCGCAGTTTATTTCAAACAAATATATAGGCCATTTACACTTTATTATTTATCTACATTGTCGTTAAAATAACTTACGTATTGAAGAATTCAGGTGTACATCTTAAAATTAATTCAAAAGTAAACAAAAGCGGCTTCTCTTTGATGGCATACTGCACTGGCCAGACGAATGGATGCTCTGTATCAGAATACCATTTATTATGTCAGTGCAATTAGCGATACGTCCCAATATTTACATATTCATAAATATATATACCAAAACAAAGCTTAAAATAATTTCCAGTATTGATTTACTTTATCGTCATGCACTAAATACAAGGATTGTGGTCGCTCAAAAGCTAAAGCATATTGCTTGCTCTTTTTGGCAATCTCTTGATCGAATATCTAAATGAAAATAGAGAAAACGTTATATAATTTCGGATTAAATATATTTCGGTAGAGATATTTTATTATAACTTACATCATCCTCTTTTAATTCAAGCACCGAAGACAAATCCCATT
>NW_016167146.1:0-22223 GCF_001687245.7 Rhagoletis zephyria | reverse complement strand
AATATAAACTTAACTACATATTACATATGTACATATGTATCTGAATCGGTGAAGATGAAAGGCTTTCATGCACTATGTATGTACATTCGCATGCTAGCGTATATGCTCGAACATGCTTGCAAGATTGTGTGTACATTAGGGTGGTTCAAAAACAGCAAAGTCGGATTTTTAATGTCGCCATCCCCTAGGATTGTTCGATACCGAAAAAAATATACCTATATTTTTTATTTTGATATCAAAAAATATTTAGGGATCTGAAATAAAAAACTGGGTTATACTTTTTTCGGTGTAGAATAATCCTAAAATTCCGACATTACTTTTTCGCGTGCATTTTCGGACCACTCCAGCGTACATACATATATGTACATTTTATTAGCTGCTTTCTGTTGCTCTCTATTCGTCTGCTCGTTAAGTGGATAATGCATTTCGTTTCCACCTGTCTGCATTCACCTCGTTGAGTACTTTAAAAGCACCCACATCTGCACCCTTTGCATGGACGTTCGTGAAGCCGCCATATCCTTTCACTCTTTACTGCCGAAGAAGAGCACGCTTATGCTTCGTATACATATACATACATATATTTAGTTACGTTATGTGAATACATATGAGCACTTTTAGCATATGTGTGTGTGTGGTTATGTGAAGCGTCTTTTACGCTTCTGCTGCTTATTTGTATAAAGGCACAAGCTCTCCTCGCTCCCCTTACACTGCTTGATGGTAATATTTTCGCTTTCAAGACACTTCAAGGATTTCAGTGGAAGACTTCAAGTGTCACTCCCAATACTAAATAGTTAGTCGTACCGCTGAAATAAAATACTAAAATTTAAGCGAAATGTGTGTGTGTGCGCGGGCGTACGCCCCAGCGTACAAGCCAACAAACGCATATTTACGTGAAGTTCTAGCTGAACCCGTGCTTGTAGTTGCTACTCATTCACCTATGTATGTATGTACGTATGTATTCGTCTGCATATGTTTGCATTTTAAATTACTGCTAAACCTTTTTGGCGCGCATCTGGCTCCACATCAGCAGACACTTGTGAAATCTTGCGCAGGCGTTACTGTAATTCGCTTGTCTATCTGTTGGTAACCCAGCTGGAAAGAGGTACCAATTGAGACGGTTAAAAACTGCGTGGACAGACTTATTAAAAGGAATAAATAAGGCCACGAATTGTTTGTAAAATTTTTAAAAAGTATTTAGCACAAATTTTAAAAGAAAAAATCTATAAATTTTCATGCAATATTTCAATTTAATTCGACTTTTTAGAGTTTTAGTACAAGAAGGTGCAAGTTTGAGGTAGCTTGGACTAAGCGTTGATTTTTGGCAAGATTTTTTGAGCCTTTTCTATACAAACAAAAAAATTCAAAAATACTTTATATGGAACAAATTTTCAAAACTAAACGCGCTTTTTTTAAAACTTTAAGCTTGAATTTGTGAGATAAAAATTTAATGGACTACAAAACTGCGTTGACATTTTGTATGTATATTATTTATTTTTGTTTTGTTTGTTGTTTTGAACAAAGTTTGAAAATTTTATTTCTGTATTTTTTGTTGTCCACAGATTTTCATAAAAAGTTAACGGAAATAAATTAAAACAAAATATGTTGCATATACTGTAAAAACTTCCCTATGCCAATATTTTTGCCCTGATTGCACATGAAATTTTTCAGACAAGAATACAGCGGTCGTACGATCTTTTGTCACCGATGTATCGCTCAACTTCAAGCGCCAGACCTTGCATCTACTTCTCCTTTACCTAATGAATCGACAATTGGCCGTTATTGCCACATTCAGACTTAAACAACCCAGCTCATAACCCCAGTCTATTCCGCTTCTTCTTTGAAAGTTAGGCTACACCGAAAGCTTTAGACTCACAAATGGAAAATGCAAAATTACTTAATGAATTCCGCAGATCTTTGAATCTGATGGTCCAAGAATTCAACCCATATCGAAGCCTGGATACCGACATATTCGGGCTGACTAAAAAGCTGATGAATTAATAAAAGGTACGACCATATCCATATCTGCAGGAAAGGTAGGTGTCCCTAATGCTACCTTTAAGCAATCTATTAAAGATCACACTGCTCTAAGTATGGATTAGCCAGAGAACGCCGAAACAAGCTTTCGTCCAGTGAAATATGCATAACTACCTTCCGATAATAGCAAACGAATATTGCTTTCCTTAAGTTGAAATAGAAAAACATTGTCCGTCTCTGCGATGGCTCCTACGGGCCGCTAATTGGCTGACACGCTATTAGTCTAAAGATTTGCATACCCTACCATTGCCGTAAGTAGTTTAAAGAATATACAAAAGTAAAAAAAAATGTTGATGCCTTCACTTTTCTCCTCCAGTTTTTGGTGGGTGCCTTCACTCAAATAGAGGGCTTTTACAAAGATCTTTGTCATCGCAGAAATATGTACACTGGAAGGTTTACCATTGTCTGCCGAGCAGCGAAGGCTATTTGAAAACCTTTGATATTTCTAGGAAATTTCAGAAATCGGATTCTAGACCTACCGAGTGGTAGGGCGCACCTGTAACTACTCGGCCGCGGTATTCGGCGAAAAGGAAAATCTACAAGACTTTACCGGCTTTAAAGAGAAGAGGACTATTTATGGTAGATTAATCATACTTTTTGAAGCTTTGCAGGAATCTAACGGTTGAAAAAAAATGGTTTTGGTAAAGTTCATAGCGTTAATAAAGTCACCGGGCCCCGAGTGAGCTCTTGAAGATCGAGAGGGATTAGTTGCTGGATATGGTATCAAAATGGGCCCCTATATGTACTATGTTGACCTATGTGTGAATAGGTTCTACTCTCCAACAATCTCTATTCAATCTAACCTAACTCTTCTTCTTCTTATTTGGCACTACAACCGTTTGTCGGTTTGGGCCGAGACCAAAAAGCTTTTCCAATTGCTTCTCTCCTGCGCGAATTTGCGCCAGTTGGTTATCCCGAGCGCAGACAGGTCCTTCTGCACTTGGTCCTTCCAATGCGTTCGTGGGCGCCCTTGCTTTCGGTGTCCACCCATGGGTGCGGAGTCGAAGGATCTTTTCACCGGAGAGTCGTCATCCATGCGTACAATATGTCCAAGCCAACGCAATCGCTGTATTTTTATGCGCTTAACTATGTCCATGTCGTTAAAAAGCTCATACAGTTCCTCATTCCATCTTCTCCGATATCCGCCATCCACGAAAACAGGGCCGTAGATTTTGCGTAGAATAGTTCTCTCGAAAGCCCCCTTAGCCTTCTCATCTTTGTTCGACATCGTCCAAGATTCTGCGCCATATAAAAGGACGGGCATGATGAGAGATTTGTAGAGCGTGAGTTTCGTTCGTCGAGAGAGGGCTCTGCTTTTCAATTGCCTACCGAGCCCAAAGTAGCACCTGTTGGCAAGAGTTATTCTTCGCTTGATCTCCAGGCTGACGTTGTTGGTGGTGTTTATGCTGGATCCTAGGTAGACAAAGTCCTTCACTACTTCAAAGTTATATCTGCCAACAGTGACGTGTGTCCCGTAGCGCGTGGACTCTTTATATGTTGCCAGGAGGTACTTTGTCTTTCCCTCGTTCACCGCTAGACCAACCTCTTTAGCTTCTTTTTCTAAACTTTGTTCCCTTTGTTTCAGACANAACCTCTTTAGCTTCTTTTTCTAAACTTTGTTCCCTTTGTTTCAGACATACGATATCGATATCATCTGCATACGCCAGCAGCATCGTTCTTTTGCTATATATGGTGCCGCTGCGATTCAGATTGGCAGCTCTTCCTTCCCAATTTGGACGGAGCTGAAGGTTGTGCTCAACGTCACTCTACATAGCCGTATTAGTTTTGCGGGGATCCCAAATTTTTTATTTTTTTTTTTTTTTTTCTAACCTAACTAGCAAATTCTAATCTTGAGAAGCTTTTAAGATTTTGTGATCTGACTTGAATGCATACAATAATTATATGAGAGCATACAACTAGCCAGTAAAAGAACAAAACTTCTGTGGCTCAAGATTGTATATCTTGTAGGGATTTGTAAGCCGATGAAAGTTATTCTTCTCACTATATTTTTAAAGCGCTTTTCTAGAAAATATTCCTAGGTCAAAAATAGTAATTGCTTAAGTAAAGTACTCAAATATTTGCCAAATAAATCTGAAAACATTAGTTATAACTCACAGAGACTCCTAAGATTCTCATGAGAATTGGAATTCAGTCTGATTCTCAACGTCTAATTAGTATTGATAATGGATTTTCATGGATGAGGGTAAACATCTATTCTCATGTGCGCGAGTTCCTGTTCTCATGAGAAATATAACGCCAGCATTTATAATAAAAGAGATCACGGATTTTAATTTACTAGCTAAATACATTTGTTTTTATTATTTTTTTCAAATCAAAGAAGATTGCGAATTATTGGAAGATATCATCATAACCTACATATGTCACGTATACGCCCTGTATGGCTACCTAAAAAATAACAAATAAGAAAGATATACAATATTCGCTCTACCGCAAATCTATAATTATTCTTAATTTTGGTGAAATTAATTCCAACACACACACAAGTCGACCGCCATATTTGCAGAGATGAGCTCGGCTTGATTTCCGCTTCACAGATTCCGCAGTAAGCTTGCCTGTGAGTATCTTGAAATTGCTCGCTTCAACTCCATTACCTTGGTATTGACCAACTTTAAAAATGTCTCTATCTTCGCTAGTTGCTAAATTTTTCATACATTTTCGAATGTACATAAACACTAATTCACTTCACACAGGTCACTTCATCACCGTATCAGTCGGGTGTTCAATCAGATCAAAATTTTTTTCTTTAAAATTTGTATGCTGTTCAAATTTTAAATTGATCTATAAATAAATGCATTTCTATTTCTTCTCACTTTTCTGTTTATTTACAAAAAAACATTTTTTAGATATGTACATATTACTCGCATCATTTCTTACTGGCTGCACGGCACACATGCATGTATGTGTACATATATTCATTTTTATATACCTACGCGTTCCTGCCTTGATTTTCGCGCACAAAATGCACAGGAGATAAGCACACTTCAAGGCATTCGCACCCACACACAATTACTTACACAAACGCACACTTACATACATATAACGTACATACATATGTATGTATGTAAGCGTATTACTTTTCGCACGTACACGCAGTAACTTTGTAACAAAAGTGAGATGGGATTTCCTCTCTGCGTATATTTCTTTTGCTGCTGCCACTGGTGCTATTGCCTTTTTAAACCATTCCATTTTTCTTAAAATACTTTCATTCGATTTCATTTTCTTGATACTTTCAATTTTCAAGCCACCATTATTCTCCTTTCTATCGAACGAGATGATTAGGCGTTCTCGTATTACAAAGGCTAAATATCTGCTTTGTGTACGAGTACTTACTCAAAAATTAAAAGTGTTCTTAAGAGCAAAAAGTGTTGTAAATATGTTTGCAGACAGTTGAAGTACTTGGGATTGTTGAAATTCAATGCCATAAAGAAAAGAGGGTTAAAAGTCGCGATAGATTTGGAGGTATCGGAATACCAATATGCTACGTTTTTCCCGTCACGGTTGGGCAGTTTGGTTGCGTACACAGTAACCTCGTTCTAAAATTTTTTTATTTTGAATATTAAAATTCCGAATCTGCAAAGTTGATTGAGATAGATAGTCGATGGAGATGAGAAAGTTAATACTGAGAAGAGATTACAATAGTCCAACTGAACGCTTTTTATTTCAATTGTAAAAACTGGCCTAGACAATATTCTCAACAATTCAGTACCAGTCTTTTTTTTAACTGTTGCCTCCAAACCAGTGCAACAACTCAATTGATTGCTAGATCAATGCTATCTCTTCTTGAGGTCATACACTCAGCCGCCTCACATTTGGAGCGCCATTTTATGCTGTGCTGTCAAGAAACCTTTTCATTTGCCATGCAAGGGGTAGCATCTGCAATCAGTATGCATGAAACTAAAAGGTTTCTGGTAAGTGCGTGAAATTGTTCTCTCTTTTTTATTTGTTTCGCTTGAAGTGTGGGCGCTTGCGCTACTGTGCGCGTATGCTTTTTATATTTATTTCAATGCTTTCGAATTTCTGTTGAATTTTTTAAAAATCTTAATGTGTTTCTTTATTTGTTGTTACTTCTTTCTCAATGAATGAGAGAGGCTACGTGTCAGCGTATGAGTAGAGTGCAATGCTGATTGCCGTAGCCTCCACTCAAATGCCTCACAAGCGATAAGCTTTAATGTTGCTTTTGCTTGAAGCTTAAAATTCGTTTTTTTTTTGTAGATTGCGATGAAAGTGAATTTCAGTTCAAGTGTCAGTAGCAGTTTATATCACTACTTTTAAGGAAAACGAGTTAAGTGATATGCAAGCCCATTCATAAGCGGCTGAATACAAATACGAGTACGTATTTATGCGTTTATTCATTTATGTTTCACTACTCGTATGCCACAGAGTTGCTTTGTGCGAGTTTAATACCTGAATATATGCCATTTTCATACCAAATTAATTTTGCTTGAGGAATCTAGGAAAAATTTTAAAGGAATGAACTCGGCGTATATACATAGTATATGTATGTGTATCCAAAATGGTCTGCCAAGTTAACTAAGCAAGCAAAATGTGATAAGTTATGCGTGCTGGCTTCTATGTAAGCTACTTAAAATTATCTCATTCTTAGCATCAAACATAGTTTGCGTTTTGTTAACTTGTTCAAGTTAGGCATTTGTTAGGCAACTGGTGATTTATATTTGTAATAAATAGTGTATACATATGTATGTACATATCTAATATACATAATACTATGTTTTACCAGTAATTGTTACCACTAATCTCTCCAACTGAAAATATTTTCATGAAACTATTTTATATTTTAAATTTTTACAGGAATTCAAAATAGACAGAAATATTTAGTAATCGGGTTCCACAGGAAAAACGACCCACAATTCTACGAGGACACCTTTTATAGTAAAAAAGGGAACACAGGTCGTATGAGTAATGTTAAATTCTCGCACGAACATTCGAACGCATACATATAAATATGTATGGCTAGTAGAGCTTGGGTTATTCGGTTAATCGATTAACCGAA
This sequence comes from Rhagoletis zephyria, assembly GCF_001687245.7. Classification (NCBI taxonomy): domain Eukaryota; kingdom Metazoa; phylum Arthropoda; class Insecta; order Diptera; family Tephritidae; genus Rhagoletis; species Rhagoletis zephyria. The sequence goes on along the minus strand of NW_016167146.1, from coordinate 15,157 downwards.
TTATTCGAATATGACGGAAGTCGATTAACCGTTCACTTTATATTATTCGGTTAACCGTTCATTTTCGGTTAATCGAATATTTTAAATTTACGTCAAAAAAATCTTTATATGCATCCTTAATAATAAATCAAATGGAGCCAGACTATCCTTGCAAGTTAAAGCAAATTTAAATGTCCATTTACTGTCTTTAAGACCCCATATTCCCCAAGAATTTGTTCGTAAGCCAAGAAGTGTAGATCAGGTTTCGAGGTGGAAAGTAGTTGAGATTCGTCAGTTCGCTCCTTATACAAGAATAGTAGTCTTAAGAGACGTTGTATATGACGATACATATTATCATTTTTGCATTCTCCACTGCACCTACAGGTTACTGACAGATCAAAAATTTGTTTGTCTAACCTCAACGCATGCAAGGACCTATTAAAGCATTTTGTTGAACTGTTTCCCTCTATTTCCATTAAGGAACAAATTTCTTACAACGTATACTCGCTTCTACATTTAACTGACTGCGTTCAAGAAATTGGGTTTTTAAGCAGTTTCTCAGCATACAAATTTAAGAACTACATGCAGCATCTAAAACGTTTAGTCAAAAAGCCAAGTAAAATATTAGAACAAAAAAAAAACGCAAAATAGATTATATAATCACACAACAGACCCAATTAACGAAGGAAGGAAAAATGGAAAAATTGTTTCCTTTAATACAGCAAACTATTTCTTAAGCGTAAAAAGTCCCGACAATTATTGTTCCTTCAAATCGGGAGAGACTGTTATAATTACCGCGTTTACAATGCAAAATGATAAAGTTAACATAAATGGCAAAAATTTAGAAGGTTTTCGCAATTTCTTTGAAAAGCCTTTGAAATCTATGGAAACTTTGGGAATTTTTGTTTCAGAAAGCGTGGAATCGCACAGTGCAGATATTTATTTGGGCGCAGACTTAATACTATATAAATTAATGTACTTGCCATTTAGAAACTCACTACTGCTAACACCTGTTTTACATTCCAAAAACTAATACATAATATTGCTCTTATTTTTAGAAATTTTGGATGTAGAACAGCATCTTTGAACAATGAATCAAAAGGTTAGTTATTGCAGTAATTACACTTTTTTAAATAATTTATTCACCTTTAATTTTTTTTTAAACAATTACTAAAAATTAAATTTTTTTATTTTTATAGGGTGCTTGTCATATCAATTGGCAAACAAAAATAATGAAGAAATGAAAGCTGAAGTTACCGCTCCCAAAGAGCATATAAAAAATCTATTGTGTACATAGATTCAAATTTGAATTAAAGTCTTCAATAATATTTTTATTCGATGCAAATTTCAATGAATGTGCTTCTATTCAAAGGTCTAGTTCTAAAATATAATCATTATATTGATAAACTGATAAAAGGGCCAGCAAAGAGCAATGTGAGTCTCGAACATTTATGGAAAGTTAAAAATAAGGCACCGCACTTTCCCATCAATACGGTTGAACGCTTGTACAAAGATTGAAAGCAACATGACAGAAAATGGCGATACTTATTTAAGAAAATTATTTCGATTGTCTTAAACTCACATAAATCAGTTGACATGTGTTTTTTACTTTCTTTCCAGAAGTCTACGACCAACTCCATTTTACGAGGAAATGGGTTGAATAATGGTTTACCAAAACTTTTTACTCCAAAAGTCCTGATATTATTCAACTACATGGGCATAAAAGGCAAAAAGTCCTTTAAAAGCCCTGAAAATTTCAATTCTATTTTGTATGGTAAGTATTATAATTTTGACCCCAAGCAAACGACATATGAAAAATACTTGCATACAAATGTACACACATTTACAACTTATTTCAGATTGCCTTGCAAAAGACGGTTACACCCATTCGGAATTTGTCAAGGATTTTAATCAAAATAATGCATAATTGTTTTTCTTTACATAGTAATGCAAAATTGAATGCCAAACTTTGTTAGGACAACGCCGTGGGGAAAAAATGGATTTTTGAATGTGAAAACTGCCCTATTAATGATTATTTTTTTCGATTACTTCGCATTACTTCCGACATCATGGGCTTCAATCTCAGGCAACAAAAAGATCGCTATAAAGGTCATTGACTCGAATGTTCTGTCTGCGGCCAACATTTGAATGTAATAATAATGCTTGATTGGAAAATGCATTAAATGGAAAAAATGACAAATGACAAAGTCGGGCATTAAAAAATTATCGTGTCATTACATTAAAAAAATATATCATTAAGTTCATTTCCACATGGCATTTTTTAAATGGCATACATTTTTTGTAATTTTAATGCCTAGTAAAAATTCGGCATTAGAAAAAAAAATACAGATGCAAATTTCAGAGAATGTTATTTTGGGTTAAAATAAAGACTCCGACATTCAGTTATGGCGACATGTATCGAAAATTAACTTTCGTAAAATCGCAGCTAGAAATTTAACTATTATGCCACACACGGTCAAAAATTTGGTTTTAATTTTTAAACCGCGCTGGGATAACTGCCTTTTTTAGTCTTTTATAGTCTACTTTTTAAACCAGTCAATAGTTTTAAGTAATTTTTAATATATTCTGGTATAAATTTTAGTCCAAAATTTCGTGGTTAAAAAATCAAACCAAAATGTTTTAATTCTAGTTTCTAGGTTTCATATATAGAAAATTTCGTTTAAAATCTAAACCGAAATAGAAAATGTTTGCACACAGCGAAATATGTTGTTGATTTAAACTCAACATATGAAAGCACATTTACATGCGTGGCTGTAGCTGAGTGTGCAAAGGTGCTTGATACAATTGGTTGCTACGAAGGCTGTCAGGGTTCAAAATCCCCATCAGATGGAAAATGAAATTTAAGATTTTTTATTCTTAATTATAAAAATGTTTGGTTTGGAATTATTCAAATTCTAAACCCAACATATGTGCTCTCTTTTTTTAAACTTGGAAGTTTTGTATTTGAAAAAGTTTAAAATTAAAACCGAAATTTTTAACCATTTACTGTAGTAAATCTACATTTTTAATTCTTCAAAGATACTGAAGGAGGAAAAAATCATGTAATATTTTTCACATTTTTTGTAATGAGATTGTAGCTTAAAACTCAATACGATTTTTTCGAATTTTTCTCTAAATTATTACCCCACAAATTTTACGTCTTACTGCACGTTTGCCTGGTTAGAGGCGGCTGACACTAGGCCCCATTTTCTAAGCTAGCAAATGGAATAAGAATAGGCATACCATGCCATGAGTATATGTATGTTACGGAAGATATACTGGGATCATCCCATTGGAGTTTCTTAGAGGACTCTAATGCCTTGAGCGTCTAGCAAGCTTTATATATTTCGAAAATAGTTGGAATTAAACAAAGGTGCTTCCAGCGCCATTATCTTTCTCTTGAGTAGACGTTTCTGTTCCCTTCGCATCGCCCGCCATCACAATACACTGGCTACAAGAAACATACAAGTCACATGCTGTGTAATGGATTATAGGGTTGTTGTTATAAGCGTCAGTAGCTTCAAAATGTTATCTATATCTGTTGTCATTATTTTTACACAAATATTTAAACTTGCATGTATAATCTTAATTATATGTACTATACTTACTTACATATATGTATATATGTGTTTGGCTGAATGAGCACTTGAGCACTTAGCCATTAACTGCTTATGCATATTACGAAATTTGTGTGTAAGCGAGCACAGCAACCAGCTACCATCAAAATATTGTATTTCCATGCGCCTGTTGTTGAGATAGTTCTTGCTATTTTTGCAGCTTACAGCTAACTCTTGTCGCTTATCAAATCACATTGATATACCATCATTATGCGACATAATCATGGAGCATATCATCCGGTTGCGTGTTAATCGCAAAGGAAGTCATTAAACAGATTTCTCGAGCATACAAATCCAATTACAAATCGCAGACAATATGTGTACTCGTAGTATGTATGAGAGTACACCCTGCAGGGAAAACACGAACTAGTGCACCAAATTTGTAGTTTGGTATTAGTTTTTTTTAGCCAAAAATGAACCAGCCAGATAGTAACTAGATTTCCAACATTGAAAAAGCAGCGAATTGCGGTAATTTTACAAAACTATTTTAATTTGGGACTGGTGCTGCCCATTTTAAGACAATCGGTCAGGTACGGGCATGATTTTTAATTTCGATGAAACTGAAATATGATGTTTGTTGGTCCAAAGAATCAGAAAAAAAATTTCGCCAACTTATTAGCTATTTTGTTTTTTAAATAAAAATCGTAACCGGGGATTTTTTTTTACTAAAATGTTAGTAATGGTTGCCACTTCAAGATAGAATGGTAAAATTATCGATTTTTATTTTTAATCAATTTTTGATTTATTTTTTTATGAAAATTTTTTCGAAATTAAATTTTGCAAAAACTAAGTATATTTTTTTTCTTTCACACTTTTTCACAAGAAAATAGATGAGACTTACGAGACTGGGGGACAAAACATTTTGGTATTAGGAATCAATAAACTGGAAGATTTAAGAAAGAAAAGAGCATCAATGTGGTAACAAACTCCCATATATAAGTGTATTCGAGAAACACATGTTTGGAAAAGTCAGTATCCGAAAAAAAAAATTTTAGCTACTAGAAATTTAGCTCCATTGTAGTTCAAAGTGCCTATTTTCTTGCAAAAAAGTATCAAAGAAAAAATATAGTTTTTATAAAATTTTATTTCGAACAAATTTTCACAAAAAATAAATTAAAAATTTATAAAAATTAAAATCTAGCACTAATAACGAACTTGATCACAGCTGTCGAAGTTAAAACTGGTGCGAAACTACCGAAAAAGGAAAACAGCAGGTACACCAAACCATAATTTGATTACATTAAATAGTTTTTTGTTTGGCGGCTTTTTCGTTCGAATACGCGTTTGACTTTGCACTTCATAGATGCTTTTTCATAACTTCGAAATAAAAAAGAAAATTTTTGTATTATCATTTTAACTTGTTGCATCTAACGGCATTCGAGCATGGGGCCTTCTGGAATCAAAATAATAATAGCAAGCACCCCTCCACGCTCAAGAACACGCCTTGCATATTTCCGAACAGTCTCGGGACTACTGAAAAACGGCTGCAGAGCGCGATAGTTGGAACTTGCAGTGTGCTAGGTGAGCTGACGTCCAGGTTGATCGCATTTTCCGTTTCGCCATGTTAAAAAGGCAGTTTAAAGCACTGATTTGAGATGGAAAAAGAACCAGTACTGGGCCTTTTCAAGCTGGTACGGTGGATGTTCCGAACCGGTTTGATTTCCTGCAGGCTATGTACGTAAACAAGAACAATGAAAGCTACTACAACGATCTTTTGGCTAAATACGCTTTAACATATATTTATACACATACATGTTTGTACATATATAACGGTAGCTACAAGCCATTGACACCGGAATAAAGCGGCAGTCACAAATGCAGTCACACACGTCCACACAAAAGCACACCGCCCCCCGTTAGTATCAGCTATAATCAAATGCCATTGACAATTTGACACTGACAGTCACAGGTGTTGTGATGACACATCTAATCGCTGCAAATGACCAAATTACAAACAGATAAACCGTATGACGCAAAGGCGGGCGGCACTGGCGATAACGCCCACAACTTAGGTAGTCCAGCAATACAATTATTATCGCTGGCGTGTTCGTGTTATTGCTGCTGCTGCTGCTGCTCTACTTCCTGTGCTTGGTACGAACCCTGCATTGGCGTCGCTTTGCTTCAACCGAACTGCCAATAACCATAACTGTCTTCGATTGTTGAATATTGTCTTTTATGCGTATAATTAACTACACACAGATAATTTCCATTATCTACAGACGTTGGAGCAGCCGCCACAAAGGCACCTTCGTTTTGTAGGTTAACACGTTGCGTTGTATTGAAACAATTCAAAGTAATTAGTTGGCGGTAATGTAGGTGGTATTCATCTGTGTGAGTCCGTTTGTATGTCGCCTTGTGGTGCATCACTTCAATTGTGCAGAAAATTATCTCATGTCAGCCCACCGGATTTGTTTTGGTGACAGGCACGAGGGTGATGTTGGTGCGTGCTGTTAATTCTATGGCCATTGGTTGAGCTCAGGACCAGATATTTAGTGCCTAATTTAGTACACCGTAAGCAGTCGATTGTAGTTAAAATCGATTTTGTATGGTTATTCCTTTAATGTCTTTAATAGCTTTTGTAGGTAATTTTGTGTGAATAACGCTTAAACCTTAGTAAGTAGTAGGTTAGTAGGAATTAATAAACTGTTTGTCGGAGAAAATCAGTTAAGGTACCATTTTTACTATGAGAGTTTTTGGTTTTTTGAGTTACGACGGTATTGAAGGAAATGAGCGCTATGCAAAAGTACGGAAAATATGTCAAACAAGATATGAAATGAAAATATTTATGTCAAAAATTTCGAAAAATCGTAAAAACACTCTAAAAATCCGGAAATTCCAAAAATATCCTGAGAAAATTACAATACTCTGAATGCAAAAATAAAAATCACAAAAGAAAAATCAAATATCCCGAATCACCGACGAATACTGAAATAAAATTAAAACAAAAACCACGGAAAATGCTTAGAAAGTGTGGAATAAAATTAGAAAAATCCTGAAACACATTCAGATAATTCTTGAAACCCTTAAAAAACAAACAAAAAACAAAAACCAAATAATAAACACGGAAAGGCATCCTAAAAAGTCTTGAAAACCACTTAAATTCTCAAAGAATAAAACAAAATGTGGAAAATTCTGAGAAATGAGTGTCCCCTGTGGTGTAGTGGTTAGCAGTGCGCGTGGAATAGAAGCAGAGCATGGGTTCAAGCCCGGTTTCCAACCAACATCAAAAAATAAAAATAAAAATAAAAAGTATTTAGAAGAAAAAACTCCTGCTTTCCTGATAATATTGTACATGGTTATTTAACAATTACAGGAGAGTAGCTAAGAAAATATTATAAATACTTACTTAGCATGTCCCTGGCAAGGACAACTAAATTAAAAGAACAGCTGACGTTGAGCAAAATAGGAGTTTCAAAGTCAGGATACTTCTGTCTCAAAATAACATCCGCTTTATAGCTTTTCATTTAGCGACATTAGTGATTCACTGTCTTTGAGAGGACTAACCTTTAAATAAGCATTCAGCAGTTCTCTCCTAAAATTCTAGTAGAAATCTGTGGGTAGGAAATAGTCAGCGAAAGAGCAACCATGCAGGTAGTGCTGCTGTCAGTGCCATCCTTAAAAAAAGAACAATAATGCTTTTTACTATTCTACGTACACAGAGTAAAGGAACGATGCACAATGGGACTAAAGCGGCTGGAAGTAGTAAAACATGTAAGCTGAAATGTATAGTTTACTTTGAAATTCTTTGAAATTCATGAAATTTAGTACTTTGAGACAAAAAAGTTGGGCGCCGTAATAAGAAATTCTCTATTAGCTTCCAAGTTAAAAAATTCTGGCTTAAACAAGCAGAGCACACCGGATTACAACAAACTTTTTTTTTTAATTTGCGCTGGATGATAATGTAAACGGATTTTGACGATCTTTCATATTTATGCTTTTCTCGTTAAAACCAGCATATGCTCTGAATTTCATCAAAAGCGAATAACATTTACTATTTCCGCCCACAAGAGCTGTGGGCGTGGTAGCGTGTTTAATTTTACTATTTTCCACATTTCTTCATTCCTAAGTGCCGAACAGCGCATATACGAAATTTCAGTGCGGTTATTAATTTTGGCTGCAGCTTATATGGGGTCGTCCCACTGGGGTTGAGTCGGAGAAAGTAACATTGATTTTAAGACGGAAGATGCAAACAAAGGTATGTTCAAGTCTTAATACTCACCAACTTCGTCTTTAGATAATGGCCAAAACTTTCGGAAATTTGCTGAGAAATATTTGTTTGTCCTCATCGAATTGGTGTCTGACATAATGAGGCAACACTCAACTTTGAGTATATTTTTTTACAGTTTTTTTTTTTTTTTTTAAGGAAGAGAATGTTGGCCTCCATTTTAAAGCAACTTTTGCCTCGCTAGTCTTCAAAACCAGTTGGCTCTGTATACAGATTGGGCGATTTAAATTGTGACCAAATATTTTGTGGTCTTCTGACTGACCCACTCTATCTTATTGCTATGAAAAGTCTATGCTTTAGAAGGTCATTCCTAGTTACCAGCCTTAATGTCGCAACGACTTCTCCTTGAAAACATACCTTCCAATGGAGTACATGTGACTTCGATCAGACTCGAGTAGCTACTTTTCTCGGATCGAATGTCGATTTTAAAAAATTATGAAAATATAATGCGAATAATGTGTTGGCCGAGGATGTCCGCTCCTTAAGAACTGGCAAATTATAATGAATTAAAATTGCATACCATAACGAATAAAGTGGACAACGTGAAAGTCGCAGTAAAAAGTATAAGAGCAAAAAAAGAGCTCAAAAAACAACCATAAAAAATAACAAAAGGGCTTAACAAGCAAACTCACTTTATTAAATGAAAACTTAATTACACACTCCAGCCGCGAAAAATGCCACACCAAACCGCGATTCAGCTCCCACCTCACTGTGTATAAGATTCCCAAGCGCTGCTGCAGCAACGCGGCGACAGGCAGCGAGAAAGCCCCTCTGATAGGGACAGGCAGCAACGGAAAATTACAGAAAGCAGGAAAGGCAGAAAGTATGGCACTTTTAAAAACATAAGTACCACCACGTGAAAACGAATGCGCTAGTAGAAGTGGCTGGAGTGACACTTTTAAGACCACATCAACGTTCAACTGACAGGATAATGAATGTCACTTATGCGCTGTGTATATATATATATATATATGTGTGTGTGTGCGTGTGTTTATTGCTTACATGCAATCGCTTTTAACTATGTTGAGTACTGAAAGTGAATACGAGTAAAGGGTGTAAGAAAGAAGGATGTGAAAGGGATATAGGTGAATAAAGTGTAGGCGACCAAAAGCCAGCAATGGCAACTTATAATTAAAGCGTAAAGTGCAACACCGATAGGGGAGACATTTTAGTATTTCTTTGTTGGATGGTGCTACGACAAAGGGTGTAACTGTACAGTGTTTTGAGTACAGAAATTGTTGGTAATAAAAAACTATTCTCATTTAAGAAGTTAAGAAAAATACTTTGTCTGGAAAAGCCTCGTTGAGAGAGCTGAAAAAATGCACAAGATGTGTGATAGATTTATGAAGAAAGAGCTAGGTTAAGTGTTCCCAGGCTGCAGATTGTCTGACTAATTAGATATGTAATCAATTTCGCTTTATGAACTTCAATTTTATTTTAGATGGAGAAATAAAGGAATGAATTGAGAAGAATTTTAGCCTTCGCCAACAGGAGTGCCACACTGAAACCACGAAACAAATTTCTATGGCAGGCGACAAGACAGGAGTCGGGGTTTCACGTGCAAAATAAATATTTATAATGCAAATTTTTTCCCGAATGTGGCTCCTTAGTTTTCTCTATGCGCTTTAAGAGCTTAGAATTTTGTTCTTAAGTGACAATTACATCCACTCAATTAAAATAACAACCCATTGATGAGTGAGGTGTTTGCGCTATTTCTGATGCTGGCTTCAAAGGCTGAAACTTTAGTGTTACAACTGGTTGCGGGCTAGGACTTATCGTTGTACGGTGCTCTCGTATGAACTGGCAGCCACTTTGAGGTGAAGCTATCTCTTAAGACAGGTAAACTGCCTTACCTCTATCGCTTTTATACTACGTAATTGGTATAAATTCTTTGCAACTTCACAGTTTAATTTTGTCTTTTGAAGAATCCTCGTAAATTATTCTTCATCATTTTAGTTCAGAACTTTTTTCCCTGGGAGAGAAACACATCCACAACCACATTGAAGAAAAGTTCAGAAATACAACGATGAATCCGCCTTAAAAGTAGCAGCATGAAGTAATCAATCATATCGCAAAATGTTACACGTTAACTTCATGGCCAGTTTTTTTTTCGGCGACATCAGTAACCACTCTAGAATGCATAATACTGGTAGGCAGTTTCCGAGTTACGGCGTCCGAGAAAGATGTGTTGTAAAAAGCCGTTATTGACTTAGAGGTTTTCTTAGATCCACGTACTGATACTGAGCCTCACAAGGTCCCTTAGATGGTCACTATTTATGTAGGTCATGCGATTCTAGGTACGATGATCCTAGAAAGCGAAATCTGGGACAAAAGCATAATGTGCTTTACTGTGTCCAGTTCCTTGTGACACAAACTTCACTGGTTAGAGCAAAAAACTGGCAGACTTGACAAATGTTTCATTACCCTGCAGTGGACGGTAAGAAAGATTACGAAAATTCTCACATCGTGCCTAGTAAGGCGAATATGTGCTCCGGTTCACCGGGATGATGAACTTAACCTCACTGTTACTTTCCATACTTTTACAGTAATTATACCTTTCATGAGCATGAAATGGTATTATAACTTTGGTCCGATGTTNATTATCAAAAGAATACTTTCAGTGAAAATGGCGAAGATCGGGACGCTACAACCTATATCCACCATTCAACTGATTGTTCACATATGAGATTTTTTGCCATAACTTCTTCATTTATATAGCTTGAAACATCAAAATTCGCACCGTTTTCACTCATTACTAACAGAATACTTACAGTGAAAATAACAAAAATCCGGTCACTATAACATATATCTCTCATACAACTGATTGTTCAGTTGTGGGAATTTTCGTTATAACTCCTCCATTTATGCACCTATGAACATGAAATTTTGCAATACTTCCACCCATTAACAACAGAATATACAGTGAAAATAACAAAGATCGGGTCACTTTTACATATAGCTCCCATACAACTGATTGTTCAGATATGCGATTTTTTGTTATAACTACTCCATCTATGCAGCTCGAAACATGAAATTTCGCACTATTTTCACTCATTATCAACAGAAAGTTTACAATAAAATTAACAAAGATCGGGTCACTATAACCTGTTTATTGCCCCCATACAACTGATTGTTCAGATATGGGGTTTTACTGTAAAACTCCTTTATTTGGACAGCTAAAACCGATAAATTTCGTAAGCTATTTTTTAAATAATAATACAAAGTCTACTGAGAAAATCGTCAAAATCTATGCTGTATAATCATAATCTCTTGTACCACTGATTGTTCAGATACCAGTTTTTGCGATATATGTATCTCCTTTATGTAGGAAGCTAAACTCATTAAATTGTGTTACCGGTTTACCTACTGATCACACAGTAGTGAAAATCCCTTAGATTGGTGCTATATAAGGTATATCTTCCATACCTCTGATTGTTTAGATATGATTTTTTATATATGTATCTCCTCTATTTATGCCTGCTGTGAATATATAAATTTATTCATATGCAGTAATCTGTTAAAGTAAAATTTTCAGATGCTCATGAAAGGTATTAAGTCTTCGGCATAGCCGAAGACAGCGCTGCTCTTACTTGTTTTTCACTTTCTTCTTAATCCAGGTAATATAATTTTGCCTAACGAAGCGTAATGGAAGACCGAAAAAGCGTGCAGTGTCTATAAATCTCTATGCAGTCGCTTTACAGGTGAGATCGGTTGCCACTTCATTGCTCATGACCACTGTATACCTGCCAAATGAGGTTAGTAATTCCGGTTTATGGATGCGATAAGTATTGAAATCCGAAGCCAGTCTCACACCAGCTTTGCGGCGACTTCGTATGCTTTCAAGGCGAGGAGCGAACAAATCTGATTTGCACACCTAAGAGCAGATCGAAGGTGACATTAATGAAAAGGCCCTAGCGCCAATACTTGAGGAACATATTTTCTTAGTGTTGGCGATGCTATTTCTGGCAAGAATATTTTGTGCAGGAATTACATTAGGTTTCTTAGTTTGAGATTCATGATTATGTAGGCGCGGAGAGTGTAATCAAAACGACTACGACGATACGATATACCAACTCAGTATGATATACCAACTCAGTCGAAATTGCAGCATAAAAGGCAACATGGTAATGGGTATGAAGCTTATATAGTAAGAACAGTCCAACTGATACTCGTATGTTATTACTATTGTTCGCTCAGCGATTGAAATGAAACCACTAAAATTAAAAGGAGTTGAGGTGAGTTTAGCTGAGTTGAGTTGAGTTAAGGTGAGTTGGGGTGAGTTGAGCTGAAGTGAGATGAGTTGAGGTGCGATAAGGTGAATTGAGGTGAAATAAGGTGACGTGAGGTGAAATAGCATTAGCTGGGGTGAGTTGAGTTGGGGTGAGTTGAAGTGAGGTGAATTTATTTGAAATGAAATGAGGGCAGTTGTGGAGAGGTGAGTTGGGAAGCACTAAGAGGAGTTGATGTGAGATTAGTTGAGGTGATTTGATGTGAGCTGTGGTGAGTTGAGGTGAAGTGCGTTGTGCAACATAACACATCAAAACATAACATAACATAACGTACTATAACATAACTTACCACAACATAACTTAACATAACATTCCGTAGCATAACATAAGATAACATTACATACCTCACTCTTTCCAGTCCAGCACCTTTGATACATCAGATCAACAATCAGCTGATGAATTAGGTTCTGTAGCTGTAGTTTTAGTACTCGACACTTAACAACCTCCTGCCTTTCGGGACTCGGCGCCGAAATGAAAAAAGTTGTTACTGAGCTTTATTATTAGGTTTTTACTTTTCTAATTTACTTTTAAAAAATTGTTAATTTGATTCAAAATTCTGATACCTGCAACCACAATGCAACGAACAGTAAGCACCTAACCTGCGCATCGAAGTCAAAGTAAAGCGGGTTGCAAACGTCAGCAGAGATTTGTGCAAATTCCACATGATGTGGCAACAATGGCATGACATGACATTCTAATAAGCGGAGTGATGTAGAATAAGTAGTTGCAACTCCAGTGGCGCAAACACAGATTCATGGCAAAGCTCGCAAACTCTAACGCCAAATGAAATAATGCAATAATGTTTGTTTGTATGTATGCATGTAGTGATGTGGATATGTATGAAGTTATGTAATTGTTGCAGCATCGAACTACATATTTGCTGCTTTTGTCATCATTGTCTCGTGCTAGCTGAAGTTGGTGTTACCGTGGAAATGCCACATTTTAATTTCCATTTTAATTTGCAGACAATGTCCAGCGCGCGGGCGCGGCGCCTAACAAATAGGAGGAGCAGTTAATTTACTGAGGTGTGTTGCCACAAAAGCTCTAAACATGTACGTATGTGTGTATATGTATGTTGGTAGTTCTAGGAAATTTCAACAACCTAGACAGCTACGGCAGCATAAGTAGTTGGAGTAGATAATTGGTAACAATGTTTGATATGAAGGTAGTAGAAAGCTGCTTTTATACATATTTACTATCAATATGTACATAACTGTGTGCGGGCGCAGTAATGTGTATGCATGTGTCCTGTATGTCTTTCGCACATCACTAGCGCACTCTTCACTTGCGCCATTGTGTAATTAAAGTTAAGTAACAGTTGGGGTATTAAATAAGTTGTCAGTGTTAAGCGCACGACCACCCAACCGCTCACTGGCATTATGTCTCATATCCTTTAATTACTAATACAGGGTAGATACGTACTCCGCTTTCCCACTAACCAACGCAAATACTCGGTATCCATTCCATAGTCATTATTATCGTTATTATTACTATCACTATGCTTTCTTGCAGGCAGACTGCATTCTTGCCATTGTTTTCGTTGCTTTTTTCATGGTTTCAATTTTTATTGTCTTTTCAGTTACCTGCCAACGTCGCATAATCTCATTAGTTTGGCGCTGCAACTTTTTTTCTTTTATTCAAAATACCATTCATTAATTCATTTACGTTGTCTCGTTAGTTCATTTATTTAACTTTTTTCAAAGCATGCAAATTAAAGTTTTATTGCAGAGTTATAAATTTTTTATGGTTTGGCTTCGTTAAAAACTCATAAAATCTTTAATGATAGCTTGATTATGGATTGATAGTGTGATATGGTGTTGTTGAACGTAAAAAGGATATTTTTTAGTGGATAATGTGCCTCGTTTAATGAACGTATAAAAGTTGTGGGACTTTTAGTATGTCTGGCAAAATCGGACATTGATTAGATGGATTTTAATAGAGATCAAAGGATTTTAAAATTTTCCATTCATAGTTTGACAGGAATCTTTTTGAAGTGAAACTTCTTTAGCGGCGGTTGATTTGTTGGGAGTAAATTGGCAAATTCAAAGGAAATTGCACACGAAAATGGTGCAACGGAAACGGTTGAGGCTGAAACAAGTGCTTCTTGTGTGTATACATATGGTATTAATTTAACAAAAATTTGTTAATAAAAGGTTAATGAATAATACTTAGAAAAAGACCAATACAAGAATAAAAGTAAAGGTGACTACGTACATACATAGGATAAAGGCACAGGTAAAATTAAAAACAGCAACAGAGATGCGTAAAGATAAAGGCAAAAAGAAGACCAAGGTAAATTTAAACACTTTACTTATATGTATAAGGGCAAAGGTGAAGGGGAATATGTAGATGAAGAAAATGACAAACATTAAAGTAAAGACAAAGAGGAGGATGAGGATACCGATAAAAGTAAAGATGAAGTAGGAGAAGAAAGATTTAAATAAAGGTAACTAAAGAGGAAAGGATATACAGAGAGACACAGAGACTCAATATGGGAACTATTTTGGGAATTTAGGGATTTTCGGAATTCTCGGGACTTATCGATAAAATAATCGTTATTTTTATCGGTTTTGTTACCGATATTTTCGGAGCATATCGACATAATAATCGATATTTTTATCGACTTTGTTAACGATATTGTTATCGATTTGTTATCGATATTTTTAACTATTTTGTTATCGATATTTTTATCGATTTGGTTGTCGATATTTATCCATTTTGTTATGGATATTTTGATCGATTTTGTAATAGAATTTGCTACCAATATTATTATTGATTTTGCTATCAAAATCTTAACCGAATGTTTCATCGATTTTGTTATCAATATTTTTATCGGTTTTGTTATCGGTATTTTATTGGATGTTACTATCGATTTTGTTATCGATAAAAATTAAGATAAGGGAAAACAGAATAACATAAATGTAATTAGAACGAACAGGGGTAGAGGTAGGGATCTATTTAGATAGAAAAAAAATATAATCTTCAGCAAAAGCAGATGTATGTATGTAGGATAGCAATAGGAGAGTATTATAGAGATAATAGATAGG
>NW_016167145.1:20334-22226 GCF_001687245.7 Rhagoletis zephyria | reverse complement strand
CGTTCCGGTATTTTATTTTGCTCCGAGTTTCGCTCTTAACTTCACTCCCGCTCCCAATACCATTTGATTTTTATTTTTATTTTTACTTACGTATCTAGCCCTAACCGCTAAAAAATTTAGACTTTTTGTTTGAACATTTCCTTTTGGACGTAGAAATGCAACTAGATGCTCTAGGAGCACTTCGCGCAACCCTTAACTTTTTGGAGTTGTTAACCGTCGATGAAATAGGTGTATCATCGACGTGAATGCCTTGTTGAAGCTTGACCCTTCCTTCATGTTCATGTGGTGAAGAGGGTCGCCATTAATTTCGTTGGGCAGAGGGTTAGGCTCCTTGCCGTGCAGAGGTCATCAATTCCATTCCCAGACGCCAATACCGAGCAGTCGTCAGCGTATGAGATTAGGGAATTTCCCTCCGGTGGCGGGGGGAACTTTGAAATTTAGAAGTTGAAAAATAAGGAGGGGAGGACAACGATTTGAAGTCGCGTTGATTGCATTACTCAACAACTCTGGTCTCTCTGGTCAGCCAAGCCAATTTAGTGACAATCTTGTTTCTATAAAAATTTTATTTTTTTTCCTACTCTGAAACTATTTTACATTGTAATTTATGTAAAAAAGGCGATAATCCGTCGAAGGTGGATACCTCCATTAAATAACACATTTTCACGGTAATATGTGTAAAAAAAGAAACATTACTGTGGAAATGCTACTTAAATTGAAAAATGGCTGTAAAACTGGTCAACTATACGAACTTCATTGCAAAGCTTTGGGAATCAACTTTCTCCAGAAAAAACTGCAATAATAAAAAAGGAAGTAGCACCCACACCCACTGCTCTGCCAATAAATAATTTATTGTTGGTAAAAATTTAAAGAGTTTGAGTAAAAGCTCTTCTTGGTATATATATGTATATATATACACCTATGTACTCCTCTATTAAAAGCGGTTGCTTGTGCAAATATTTTTTANGGACAACGATTTGAAGTCGCGTTGATTGCATTACTCAACAACTCTGGTCTTTATCAGTCAAGCCAATTTAGTGACAATCTTTTTTCCATAAAAATTTTCTTTTTCTTTCCTTACCGTAGTCGTAGTGCGCCTTCAATTGCGTGAAACTATTTTACTTTGTAATTTATGTAAAAAATGGTGACAAACCGTCGAAGTTGGATACCTCCATTAAATAACACATTTTCGAGGTAATATGTGTAAAAAAAGAAACATTACTCTGGAAATGCTATTTAAATTGAAAAATGGCTGTAAACGAACCTCATTGCAAAGCTTTGGGAATCAACTTTCTCCAGAAAAAACTGAAATAATAAAAAAGGAAGTAGCACCCCCACCCACTGCTCTGCCAATAAATAATTTATTGTTGGTAAAAATTTAAAGAGTTTGAGTAAAAGCTCTTCTTGGTATATATGTATATACACATATGTACTCGTCTATTAAAAGCGGTTGCTTGTGCAAATATTTTTTATGCTTTCGCTTCTGCATAATTCCTTTGTCAAGCAACGTCCAACGTCGCCAACCATATCAGCTTATATATATGTGTATGTATGTATGTGGTACTCTTGTGTTCACAACGTTTTCAAGTTCCGGTGTATTGTTTGCTTTTACTACTCTTGTTGCATTTAGGCTATTGGCAATGAAGTGCAGAAAGGCGAACTCGAAAATAAAACTCGCACACACTTGGCACTGCCTGCCAATCGGCCAATCGGCAGGCGATGAAAAAATATTTCGCAACGTTTTTGTTTTGTTTTTCTTTTATCAATTCAGTGGAAAATTCACTTTTGTATAGGTTTTCGAACAATTCAACGTGCAACTGCCGCCCAGCCATTGACACACTTTTAACGAATTGCAACATTGCAACAAAAACTGAAAAGAGCAAAGTTTTTTTTTT
>NW_016167145.1:4641-19917 GCF_001687245.7 Rhagoletis zephyria | reverse complement strand
TGCATAATTCCTTTGTCAAGCAACGTCCAACGTCGCCAACCATATCAGCTTATATATATGTGTATGTATGTATGTGGTACTCTTGTGTTCACAACGTTTTCAAGTTCCGGTGTATTGTTTGCTTTTACTACTCTTGTTGCATTTAAGCCATTGGCAATGAAGTGCANAGCTTATATATATGTGTATGTATGTATGTGGTACTCTTGTGTTCACAACGTTTTCAAGTTCCGGTGTATTGTTTGCTTTTACTACTCTTGTTGCATTTAGGCTATTGGCAATGAAGTGCAGAAAGGCGAACTCGAAAATAAAACTCGCACACACTTGGCACTGCCTGCCAATCGGCCAATCGGCAGGCGATGAAAAAATATTTCGCAACGTTTTTGTTTTGTTTTTCTTTTATCAATTCAGTGGAAAATTCACTTTTGTATAGGTTTTCGAACAATTCAACGTGCAACTGCCGCCCAGCCATTGACACACTTTTAACGAATTGCAACATTGCAACAAAAACTGAAAAGAGCAAAGTTTTTTTTTTTTTTAGTACCAGCGCAAGTGCAAGTGCAAGTGTTGTATGGAAGAATAATTTCAAAAATACATACATATGTATATAGGCGGAACAGACAGAGTAGGCATGTATGTATGTACCTATGTACGTGTGTGTACTAATGGATGCGCAATGTGCGAAAACCTCTGTGGCCTGTCACTGTTTGATGGGGACTTTCGCCCGGCTAAAGCTATAGCTTTGCTATTGATGCCTACGTTCTTTTATCGTCTGTCATTTTCTTCAATGCCGCCCATAATACATAGCCTCATTGCGCGCAGTTTACAAAAGTTTTCTCATTCGCTTACTGATATATTGTACATACATATATGTATGTATACACACCATTATCAATTTTATGCGGACAATTGCTTTATATATTTGCTGATTTGTTGCCGTTCATCTCGTTCTTGTTTATTGAATATATTACTAGTAGCTGATGGGTATTGGCTTAACGTACAGTGGGTCGTTTTATTTCACTGCTGCAATAATCGGTTTCTCACAAAGCCCTAAGAAATAGTTAAATCCTCTTTTCTGCTATCAAAAACCGTACCTCCTTCTCGGTTGAGCAAACTTTAAAAAGATAATTCAAATATCAATACGCTGACATAAAATTTCGTTTGGCAATTCTACCGAACCAATTTAAAGACCAGTAACACCATCTTTCTGTAGATGAGGAGCTGAGTTTTTTTATTGAGTGTTGATAATTGTGTTAAGGTAGTGAATAATGTGATGATGAAATGAATGATTAAGACAAAAAGGTTAAGGTAAAGATGAAGATAAAGACGAACATAAAAAAAAAACAATGAAAAATACATAAGAATTAGGCTAACAGAAAGGCTTAAATATTTTATCGAAATTTTTCGATAGTAATCGAAATAAATTCAGTCATACAAAATTTTGTTATCGAAAGCTATCAAATTACCGAAATTTATCGAAACATTGAAGTTTATAGTTATCGAAATTGAGTTATCGCAATGTATCGAATTACATATTAAGATTCATCAATATGTATTGAGTTGTCGAAATTTATAGACACAGAAAATTGGTTGGCGAAATTTACGAATAGTTATCGAGCTATGAAATTTTATGGGATTATCGAAGTTTTTTAAATTAAAGAAATTTATCAAGTTATCCATATTTATTAAATTATCATTATTGGTACAGTNATAAATTCCATTATAGTTTTGCTTCACAGTCTATTACTATAAACGAAATTGCGCGTGTCAGAAAATCCAGTAGACAAACACGAAGGTGGAGATGCTAACAAAGCGTACTTAATTCCCGAACAAATTCCAAAGAAGCGCCCAGGCGTCCACGCCTTTGGTGCCAAATTGTTTTTGTTTTTTTTTTGCTTTGGGTTGGCAATACAAACTTTTATTTCGCACTACAAGTAGAGCGATAAATGTTAAATCAGCAACGCTGCCACCAACAGCAGACAGTAACATACGCACACCAGCTCCCCTGCCATTCCCTTCTACAGCTATTTGCCCAACAATTTCGAAAGTTATTCTACAAGAACTCCAATTCCTCTAGAAACATATGAACACATGTACATACATACATACATACATACATACATTGTGGGGAGTGTATGTAGGTGTACATCCCGCTTTTTATGCACTGTGTAGGTGTGCCAGCGAACAGTCTACATACGAAAGTGTTAAAAAAGCGGGAAATTAAATTCGTGCAGCATTGAAGTTTTCTGTGGTTGCTTTTATACATATTTATATTCGCTATTCATTTGCTTCATCAGTTTTCAGGATTGTGAAGAATTATGTACAATTTTAAGTGCGCGCACAAGCTGTGCATTGCACTATTTAATCTGCGAACGTGTACAATTTATTTGCTATTCGCTGGGTTGCAAGTTTAAAAGTCACGCAGCGAAAATTGTGCAAATTATTCGAGTGATGGCCGAAAGCTCAGTGATATTAGAGAGCAACAAGTGCGCATTGAAGATACACAGATACAGGTTAGGCTTGTGTATGTTCCTTTTGTATAAGAGGTGACCTACATACATAAGTGTTTGTTAATATTGTAGCTTACCTTTGAATAAAAGTCATGAAAAATTACTCAATCAAATGAACCGTTGGATGTGCCATGGCGTATACGCAATCAGAACACAATGCTTGAAAATAAGTACATGTGTATGTATGTATATCTATCTCTCTATGCTTTTTTGCAGTGTTATACCTTTTTTTTGGATTCCATAAATGGATAATGCTGCTTTTATTCCAAAATGCGTTTATACGAAAAAAATAATTTTTTTGCTACTTAAATTTTTAATGCACAGACACTGATGGAAAACCATATGAGTTTCTAGCCTGCGTATTTTTTAAAGAAAAATTTACTTTTTCTAAAATTTTTACTTTTTTTTTGTTCTAAGCCAGTTTTAAATAGAGTTCACTAAAGTATTCAAAATGCCTATATATTTGTTTATAACATATCTATTCGGTTTACCACGCTATGTTCAAACCTATAATTTTACATTACACTGTTTAATTTGCTTTACCCCGAATTGGTAGCGAACAGAATTTTAAATCGAAAAATCGGAAAGTATGAACATTTGTAAATGTTCGCAAAAATACTAATGGATAAATAAACATACAAAGAAACTGAAATACAGACACCCTAGTTATATGCAAAACTTTTAAGAAAAGGTCAAAAAGATTTATTATCGTGAAAAAGTAATTTTTTTATTTAAAAATGCGCAGGCTTGGAACTCATTTCCGACCCATGGTTTCTTCTACACTTTCGCTTGGAATTATCCGCAGAATCAGATACGATTTATTAAAAGAAAAAAATATTGACGCACACTAATGCACTTAGAGTCATGCAAAAAAAAATGGAGACACGGCCTTTTGATCCGTTTGGACTATCTTTCTTTTGTTTGTTTAATGTTCATTAATTTTTTATTAAAATCTAGTTAACTATATAGATTGATTTTTTAGAAAAATGCCAAAAATTTTGATAACAGCAAAAAACTTTTCTGAGTGTGCAGTTTAGTAGCCCATTAAATTCTATTGTATGTAATTGCATGCACGTTTCAAGAGCATACAAAATCACGTTGATCCTTAAAATTTTAATTAACTTTCTAGAAAACAAAATATGCGACACCGTGAGCAAAAAACAATTTTCCAAAATCAGCGGTACACTTCAAACCAGGAAATTGTCGTTGTGCAACTTTGATGATTTTATAATTTTTGAAAAGTTAGAAATTTGGGTTTACAAGGCTTCACATTTTGTCTCGCGGGGTGTAGAACAGGTACGCATATGAGTTTCTTTATTTTGATGAGGAGACATGATGACCTCCAAAATAGCAGCTATAACTTCTACAATGTGTAAATTATTGTTGTTTTTCACGAAACCCTCTTCAAAATAAAGCTCTCTTTAACACATTACGTTTGGTATCCATATTGGAATATTTCATTAATGTAACTTATTAAATTTGATATGACTTTTAAACAGGTGTTAGCCCCAAAAATATTTTTGAAATAAAGCCTTCTTAAATTTTTTTTGTACGACGACATCATTAATTCAGATTGACTTTAAAACAGGTGGCAACCCTATTTAAAATATTTGTAATTCACTTATGAAAAAAATTTAATTTGACTTTTAAACAGTTGGTAACTGCATTCAAAATAATGTTTTCGTAAACCTCATTTCTTTATTGTAAAAATTTAGTGCTACTTATAAATAAAATTGAATTTAAATTATTAGTTAGGTGGCTATCCTCTAAAAATGCTTTCGTAATAAAGCTGAGGGAGATTCTTAACGAGCCAGCGACAATTTTCGGATCGCTATCGCTTTTCTTGACAAATTTTATGAATATTGTTGCGTCAAAAAGTGCGATAGCGATCCGAAAATTGTCGCTAGCTGGTGACAGAATTTCCTCCCGGTTTTAAATCTGGTTCGAATGGCATCCATATTGTGCGATTTTGTTGAACTTATAACTCAAAATAAAATTTAACTTTTTCAGCAGGTGGCAACTCTCTCTAAAAAGCATGCTTCATGTCAATCCAGTTCCAAATCTAATTTAATTCAAAGAAAGAGCTACAAATATTGTCACACACTCGCTCACAAACTTTGAAATTTATAATAATAGTAAGATTTCATTTGATTTGTGAACCAAATTGATTTAAAATTTTTAACCTGGTGGCAACTATAGATATATACATGTAGCTTTCCTAATACCTATAGCATTCCTAAAACCGATCTCGTTTGATAGCCATATTAAAATACTACGTTTAACTTGTTAATTTAGCTGATTTTCACTTTTCGAACAGGTGGCAACCATTTTAGATAGTATTTTCGAAAGAAATCTTCCTTGAACTGCTTACGTTTGACACCGGCATTGTAGTAATATTTTACTTAACTCATTAATTAATTGATTTTAACTTTTGAAAAAGGTGGCAACTCTCTTAAAGCGATACCCTATGCGTTAGTACAGGCTACAGCCTATCTGTATGCCAAATTTGATTGATATTCGTACAGCTGTTTTAGCTTAAAAGAGCAAAAACATACTCACACACCCCCTCAGTTACTCACTCACTCACAAACTTTCACATTTATAATATGTATTAGTAGGATTTACTAGGACGTATGTATGTACATGCATATGTAAGTAGTACTTGCCTACAAGTACAAGTCACTTAAAACATATATGTTCTTATGAATTTCCCATTCTCCGCATTGTCAACCTTTTAGCACTAAATTATCCCCGAGGAGCAATGCAGCGCTTTAGACTATTTCATAATTTTGTCTCAACTTGAGTGAATATACATATATACACACCTTTTATAAGTAATATTTACAAAATGCCTGTTATATTATACGACAAATAAACGTGCTCAGCGTTATCCTATTCCCAGATGCTTGACCAAGAAACCAATTTTGTATAAAATGAAAATTTTATTTTTGTATCAGCGGGAGATTTTGGTCAAAGCGAAATTCGAGCGAAAATAAAGTCGCAGCAAAGTATAGAAAAATTAAAACTTTCCTAAGCTTTTGTTTAAACGTGTTTGTGTGCGGCGAGTTTATTAACTCTGCCCATTTTCCTTCTATGGCCCTGTAGATTTAGATATTTTGATTTCCCTGTGGTTTATTTAATATTTTTTTTGTTTTGTTTGTTTTTGGTCGGTGAATAATTTGTACTCTTGGTTGGCATGAAGTTTTTGGATTTGATTTCAGCTTCATATTGAAAATTTACATAAAAAAAGCTTACTTGGTTTTTTACTCTAATGAAAGTCAATTAACTATTTTAGATACAAAGCACTACTCTACTCGTGCGGAAATTATTTGGGTATTTTTTTGTTGTTTGGTCTTGATTTATGAATCATTATTCATTATTTATTTTTTTATGAATGTGGATAATTAACAGTTAATATATTTTCGAAGATTTTTAGAAAGCAATCAAAGTATCGACATTCTCCTGGAAATTTAATTTATATTCTTGTAACTCGAGTCTACATATCGCGAACTTTCTTCAAATTGTATTAGTTAAATATTTGTCGCAAAACAATATTCAAATGTGTATGTATTTAAAAAAAGTCTTTCATAAGATATAAGACAAATGAAGGACAGATGACAAGATAGTTCGAAAGACTTTTGTTATTCTAGCACAAAAGTCTTAGAAAAAAGCTCTCTCATTCACCACTCGTGGTGAAAAGCTATGAGATAAAGCACTTGTACATATATCGCTTCAACAGTCGCGATGGCCGAGTGAGCAGAGCACAGACATGCTGTTCGAAAGATCCGAGTTCGAATCTCGTGCAGCGGATTTTTTTCTTTTTTTAAATTTTTTTTATCTTTTATTAATTAAGAAGAAACTATGTTTTTTAATTTCATTTAATTCTTAAAAATATTTTTTTTTTTAATTTTTGCTTTATTTTATATATTTTTTTAAATAAATTTCTTTTATTTATTACTTTTTAAATTTTTTTTGTTTTAAAATGAGACATAAACATGTATATTTTTTTATAAAAAAAATTATTTGTTTTTGTTATTTTATGGCCTTATAACAATTAAATCATTCAAATCTTAAGTTTCATAAAAAGTAAGAAAAGAGGGGTGAATTTATAAATTTGAAAACTACAAAGTTCTATCATTAGCCAACTTGAAAGCGCAAATAGAGGCCAAATGCTTCTTTGTACTTGTATGTACGTATCTACAATTAAGTAGCTCATAAAGAAGTTGTAGAAGTTGCTACAAACTTATTCATTAGTAAAAAGGCAAGCGAGGGTTGAAAAAATATACCAAAAAGATTAAAAACAAAAACAAAAACAACAACTTGAAGTAGGCAAAATGATCAACCTGAAGTGTAGCGAAAAGCGACGGCAACAAAGTGCACTTTGTTATTTCGCTCATTATGAATTTTGCAAAGTGCATCTTAAAGTGATACTTATGTACATATGTATGTAAGTGCGTACGTATGTGAGGAACAGCAAGGATCAACTTTAAAGTGGCAGTACGTGTAATAAGAAGAAAGAAAGTAAGAAAGGAAGTGAAGTGAATGGTAGATAGATAGTGGAAAAAAATTTTCGGCTTATGCGTAAGCTGTGTTTGATAGCAATGAGAGCGTTGAAAATATGGAAACTAGTTGAGTTTATGTTATACTTGTGTACTAAGAATTGTTGTGAAGTTATAAAAGTGCATATGAGTTTCGGCAGTAACTATGTGCTATACACACATGGGTTGCTAGTTCTTTTGAAGTTTTATGACGGGACTCTTAGTGGGGAAGACGTCTCTGCCCGGCTGCCCGACGACCTCGAGAAGAGTAAGGCTGACACCGCCGTACAAGAAAAACGCTGGCTGGGGCAAGTGCTCCAAAAGAGAGACTTCGCCGCCCAGTGCCTACCTCTCTCTTAGTCGTTGAAGCAGTTCCTCTGCCTTTACCTGGAATAAAATTCTAATGATGACAATCAGGGGACGGAAGTTAGTGCTGTTGACAAGGTTTCCCCTGTGATTGTCTATCCATACAGTGCATACAGTGTCAGGTCCAATGATTAACGGGGAGATGCCTACTGATGTGTTTGTCTACCTGGACATCTGTAGCAATCGAAAATGGAACTGCTTGCTCAGCACGATATTTTTCTACCTTACTTGACGCAGCTTGGTCTCACTATGAAGGTCAATCCGGAAAGTCTGAAGCTTCGCCCTCTGCGTCCTCCTTCTCCGCTGTGACCAAACGACCGCTCCATAGTTTAGAACTGGCAATCGAACCCAGTGTCAGACCAGTTAAGCCATTTGGTCGTTGTATGTCAATGTTTTTGTATGAATTTGGAAAGGTGTTTCCAGCGACGTCTACTACAGCTGCTTTCTAAAGGAGCGGAAATTTGGTGTTGGATTTGCGTAGTGGGAGAGATGCTTCGTCAGCAGATACTGTTGTTGCTGTTGTAGCGGATACTCAACCCCGCCTAGGTCGGTGTGTCCCTCAACCATTGTCGACAAGTACAACTACCGGGACACCAAGGTAGTGAGTAACTACGACTGGGTTGGTCCAAAAGGACAGAGGCGTTAGTTGAGTGGGGTTTTGGGGGGCATTTGAAGAGCTGCCGTGAGTAATTAGGTGATTTTTTGAATACCGGGCACTAGCTGGGCACATCTGCGTTTGTTCTGCGGTATCCAGAGTAGGGCTATCTTGGTGTGAGTCTCTTGAGGTGGACAAAGCTCTGTCTCGTCCACGTCGGGTGGTTGTGTTCCCAAAACGGCATTCAAAGGTTGGGAGATGATATAAGTTGACACCGACTCCCTGTGAATGCTATTCATTTTCTGTTGGTATGCTGTCGAATCCAGAGGTTGTTTTATGAATCTTTGGACTTCGCCCGTTCGTTCGTATAGGTACCTTCCGACGTGCCTAGGCGAGGACTATGCTGAAAGCAGGTGTCCCACGTCTTGAAGAAGTTTCGAGGTGTAATAATTAAACAGCGGCGGGTACAGGACAACACCCTTTGGGGCCCTCTTTTTAAATATCCTCGATTCGCTGCTCTCGTCTCTGAAAAATACTGATGAATTTCGACCACACAGATAGTTCGCTGATCACCGTTTGAGTACCTGTGGGAGAGAGGAAGCCTCAATGTCTTCTAGTAGCGTGGAGTGGCTGCCGTTGTCAAACGCACTTGACAAATTCAACGCTACAAGGAATGTTCTCTCACAGGGGCGGTTTCCCAGGTTTAAGCAGTGGGACCACTCTTCCCGTTTTCCAGTTATATGGAATGATAAGAGTGGCTATGGACAAATTGAGGGCCTTGGTGAGATGGTCTACTCCCACAGAACTCAGCATTAGCATGCATATTCCGTCGGGCCAAATGAGTTTGGAGGCTTTCATCTTCCCGATGGAGGAAGTTTCCTCGCTGGTGAAAGCAAGAAGCGCACTAGGTGTTCGCAGTTCGCGCATCGCTCTGGGTTCCACTCTGTCATCGCGCTTCGTCGGGTTGGACAGTGACCTCACGGTTGATAAAAGCTAACTCACACCAGAGGTGAATTACAAGTATTCAGGTGTTCTTTCCACGTCTTGCGCTTATGTAAGCTCACAAGTTTCCGGAACTCCGCGTTGATATCCCTAATACGGAGATTTGCGGAATTGGCCTGAGGACAGCTGCTTCATCTGGAAAGTTCCGACTTGACAAACGTGCGGAACTTAAGTTCACCTACATGAACGTCGGTTGGTGTGGGAAGGGCAGAGAATGTGCTTTATATAACTTCCGCGAAGACGTTCCAATCAGCTCTGGCAAAGTTGACACAGGTTCGGTGTTCCGTGGAAGCACAGTCAGTAGGTTTAGCGCTCGAGATGACTATGGGCAGATACGGTCGTTCATCGCGGAGGACGAACGTATTGCCAGAATTCCCACGCCCCACCGAAGAAAACGACAAGGCGACTGTCGTATTTGGTGATTCAGTGTCAGGGCGGAACAGGGTGGGATCTTCGACCAAACCGTCGGAAAAGGTGTGCATCCACAACGAAACGTCCTATAAAGGACTGAGGTTGACCGACTTCGCCGGAACCCGAAACATGGTAGTATGCAGCACTAGGTTCTGGCATAAGATAGATCAAGCTACATGGATGTCTTCAAATCGAGAATCGAGAAACAAATCGATCAAGTTCTGTTGGACGGAAGGCATGTTTGCAGTGTTTTGGATGTAGGTACACTTCGAGGGCTAAAAGTAGGCTCGGGGTACGTAAACGGCAAAAAATGAGAGCCAACAAATGCAAGGAAAGCTCTCCGTCGAAGAACTGTAATCACACAAGATGGTCAGCTTATCTGCCATTCGTCTACCACAAAAGATCCCAGAAAGCACACTTCATTAAACTATCATATTCAAACAGTGAAGCCACATTTCACGCGCATAACGTACCGCCGGTGAAGAATTAGTCGGATTTCAGCGAGTCCGAAAGAACAACTGGCAGGCTTAGGAATACCATGAAGCTGCAGAGAATAAAGATGCGCCTACAGTGCCACGCTGCGATCGGACGCAACGCGAGGTGTGTGAGACCAATATCAGGAACTGAGAGGGCAGCGAGACGTATTTGCGAAAGGTTTCAAGGTCAGCGCGAACTTCAGTAAGAACCACGCCAATCTAGTGACCGATATCCAGATTATACACAACTAAATTGTGGAAGGAACTGTTTCCCAAACCTATTGATTGGTAACATCACTAAAACTGAAGCGATTTCCCACTATCTCGACTAAAAGAAGCAACGCTGCAGCAGCTGACTGCCTGCCTTATAAGAAATTCGAGTACGGTAGCAAGTAGTTGATAAGGTCGACTGCTGTGCAGACTCCTTAAAAGGGCGTCGCCACCATATGCGCAAACTACAAAAATTGAAATATCCGCAACGTGACCAGTGGCACTTTACAGGCTTATAAATTTACACCCGAATTAGCTGTTAAAAATATTTTAAAATTTTTTATTTGCTTTAGAGATATTGTGGCAAAAAACTATTATGTAAGGCATTTTAATTTTGTGACTAAAAACTTATTCCAATTTGCATTCCCTGATAGGCATACGTGATTATATAAATGCATGCATGCGGAGAACTTTCCGTGTATACATATTTCCACTGCTCCTGCTGCTGTTGCTGCTAGAAAGTTATGGCCGGTTACTTGCAAGTGCGGATATAGTCTGAAAAATTTTTCAATTAGGCCAAAAGCGGAAGCAGTGAAGTGGTGGAGGCAAGAGCGCCGCAGTCGGATTTTATACTCACAAATCCGTAAGGATTACTCCTACTGCTTTTACTTCTTCCACTGCTATGGTAGATGTAGATGTTGCCACGACCAGCACGGATTGCTTAATTCCCACATGAAGCATTGTTTTCATTTACTTCTGCTGGCGAATGTACGAACTACTTTTTCACTACACTGCACTGCACTACGCTCTGTACTTGTCCGTATTTGTAGTGAGTGCAAGGTTGCGTATACGCTCGGTTGAGCCTGTTGTTTGCAAATCTGGTACTTACTCGCTCTCAAGCTTGAAGACCTACTTAAACTTACTTCGTATTTGGCGTTTCTGAAATGTTTTTTTTTTTTTACCAAGTCCACAAGTAACGGCAGTCATGCTTATGGCATTAACCCACTCTCTTCGTATTAAAGGATACTGCATTTTTTTGTACCAACTAATATTTGCTCTTGCGCTTTCACTTCTTTCGCACGTTATCTATCTAGTTCTAGTTTCTCAGCTGTTTCAAGCCAACTATACTACCGTCTACCGTTGCATGCATGCAACTACCCCGCCAGTAGTGGCGCCTGTGGTGGTTGCGGTAGCCTATCCGTTGCTTCACGTCTACTCACGCGTAACCAGTCTCTAAGGCGTTGTAGTTTTGAACGCTGCCCTTGCTGCAGAAGATTTCGTCCGTTGGTTTTTTTCCTTTTCGCTTCGTTGTGTTGGTGGTTATGACGCGTCTGTGGTCCCGCTGTGACCACCTGGCGTCGCAAGCGTGGCGCAGCTTGCAAATTGTTGCGATTCCAATGGTAGGTGAGCATTAGCAGACCGTGAGCGAGCAGGTGGGTGTAGGCGTCACTTAAGTCATTCTCATGGCTATCCGCCTCACCAAGCCTGATGGGGCATGGAATGTGCATTTTGGCGATACTTGGATGGCGGATAGTTGTCGGCTGCCTCGAAGCCCGTCAAGCGCTAAATTTCGTTGAAATCTAGCTCTATGCTATCTTTGATTCGACTATTTTCCCCATTCAGTTGGCCTTAAAGTGGCGCATTCCGTAAATTCGAATATGGATATTTTTGAACGGAAAATTTTGAAGCCGAAAAAAATGTATTGGTTGTTATTATTTTGATTCAGAAATGTGAATGATGAAATTTTTTTTATTTTTATTTTTTTTTGTCGCTCAGCAAAGATGAAATTTTTTGCGAGGAATGCTGAATTAATAATTTTGGGAAATCCTTTTATAACTATCTTTAAAAAGCTAGCCGAGTACGGACATGCAATTGAAAAGATTTTTTATCTGCAAGCCAGAAATTGTATTTCTTATAGTCTAGTTAGTGTAGACTTAACTTAACTTACGTAGGAAATCGTCATTGATTACTCAACACGTCAACTTAGCCAGCGGCGAAAATATTTTTTTTGTATGTATTTACTTTTTCAGCTGATTGGCCGCCTATAAGCCACATCAAAAAATTCCTGAACAAAAATATATTGCTTTGGCCAATATATAAGGTTGTTACATAACGCAAATTGAGTCTACACTAACTAAATTTTTATGCATTTTTCTTTTAATGACTCTACACTTGCATTTGTATGTAAAAACTTATTAAAACCCTTCGAAGTTTGTACGTGAAAATCTTTCCCCTTCTGTTGCATTGCCAATTCAATTCATCAAAATATGCCATGTTATTTGCAGATTCCTAACGTTGTTGCTGTCCCGACATTTTTCGTAACTGTAGCCAAATTGGAAAATGTTGCATTAACTTTTGCACTTTTGCAACTGCTTAACCACACAAACATAAAAGTGGCGCCACTCACGCACTCAAATAAATATATACATAAATAGATAAGAAAATTCACACACACACACATACCAGAGACGATTGCAGTGTTGCGCATTTATTAAAAAAAAAAAAATAATGTTGCAGACATCATTGTGCATATCTATATATGTACATATGTGCATACCAATGTGCTCCAATGCCTGTGCAGCGCACCAAGTAAAGTCAGACGCAAAAGTAGCAGAAAAAGCACTATTATGGCGGTAAAAATGCTGGAGTTTTTGGTTGACTTGCTCGTTGGTTAGTTGGTTGGCTGATTTCTTGTTGTATGTATGTGTGTGAAGTGGAGCGGAGTGAAGTGCGAAGTGAAGCGTGCCAAAGTTGTGTTTGTATGTGTGTGAAATAGTGTGGACCACATGCTGATGCCAACCGAATGGAAATGATTTAATAACACCAATAGAGAGACCCTCCTGATTAAATTTTTTTTTTGCCAGCCGTTTTTTAAATTAAATCGTTAATTTTTAAGAGTAAAAAAAAAAATAAATTAAAATTAATTAATGAATTAAACTAAATTAAATAATTAATAGAAAGGAAAATTT
The DNA here is from genome assembly GCF_001687245.7 of Rhagoletis zephyria. NCBI lineage: Eukaryota > Metazoa > Arthropoda > Insecta > Diptera > Tephritidae > Rhagoletis > Rhagoletis zephyria. The sequence continues at coordinate 6,843 of NW_016167145.1, read as the reverse complement.
GCGAAAAATAGGCTCATTGGACCATCTTTTGTTTGAAAGTTTTGATTTTCAAAACACTTTTGCACTATAAAATCGAAAAAATTTCAAACCCGTGTCTCTAAAAAAACTTCTATAAAATTTCTAAATTATAATATATAAAATTTGGATTTCCAAAAACCTTACTGATCGATTTTCTTCAAAATTGTTTCTAATAAAATGTTACTATTTCCTCAATTTTTAAGCTTAGTACGATAATGGGATAATAATGGAGATCCATTTTTCTGGAATTTATAAGTTTTTAAAAAACTAAAAAAAATATTTGCAACTCAACGCCAAGAGCCCTGACCGCGACAAATCAACAGCATTCATCAAAAATATGAAAAATACTTTATAGTAGATGAAGAAATTCGCTAGGATATGTTATGTTTTTTCGAAAATCGATATCTCGAAAACCGCTGTTAAAAATCAAAAACAAAAATGAAAAATTCCAAATAGTGTCCGAATTGGGCTGTGATGTCCCATTTGTAATTATGTACACATATTAAGATGCCTCACCTTAAAGACAACAAAAAATCTTATTTATGGCCAGTCGTGAGTTTCGTCGCGTTGAGTTAAGTTCATTGCATGCTGTTTTTAGATAAAAAAAATTAAAATTTTACTTTTTATACCTTCAAATATAAAATTTTAGATTTTTTTTTGTATTTTTTACCTAAAGGCAGCTTGAAATGAACTTTTTAAAAACAATTCAAAGAGCGTTTTTCGGTTCTTACGACCATGGAAATGGTTTTATTGAAGTAAGAGTAGCAAAAATATTTATGTGTGTTAAAATTTTGAAAAGTTCATTACAAACTGGTCTCAAGAAAAAAAGGAAAAATATTTTAAATCTAATAATTTTAAAGGAAATTTTAGAGCCTTGGACTATTTTCTATAAAACTTTAAAATACAGTTTTTTCCTAAATAGGATACTGTGCGCCGCTGCACATTAAAGTGTAATAAGCTGCAAGTTTCTAGTGGTTAAAAATTCGCGTTGATTTTTATACATTTTTGTTGCTGACATTTCGAGCACACTTCATGCAAAAAAAAGAATATCACCGTCAGAAAAAAAATTAGATCAACGCGCATGCTTAGCCACTTGCAACTTACACATAATGATATGTATTAAAATACAAAGAGTGTTTCATTTAACAATCCAGTGTCGAATTCAAGTGAAGTGCAAACTGCTCTGAATAGATTAACAAATCCGTGACAATATAATTTCGCACGAAGCAAGAGGCACCCTAATGTACATACTTGGCTATGTGTATGTACATATAAACATGTATGTGAGTATTGCACGCAAATTGTTTGTTGGCTATTTACTTGTAAGGCTGCTGTCCTCTTGCCCAGGCACAGTTGGAGATTTTGCCATATTTTATTCCAGATTTTTTTTGTATCCTTTTTTTATGCAGTAGAATGAAATAAAGGATGTATATGTACATGTTCTACATATGTAAAACTGTATTACATAGATATATGTACATTTTTTGAGTAGATTGTCTTCGAAAGTGTATTTATTTATTTTTGCATATTTATATATCTGTGTGCATATGAAATTTAATATACGTTTACATGTGAATACAAAAATGTATACAAACATTTTAATGAAATTCTTATTCTTAAATATTTCTGTGTACATATGTACATACATGCTTCCACTGCAGGAAAAAATTGTCAGTTGATAAAAAATAACCAACTTGAAGTTAGCTTTTTGCGGGTTAAAAAAAAAATCATATATGTAGTTAGCTACAAAAAGCTAACTAGTTGAAAAGTAATGCAGACATAATCGGAAGATTGTTTTCTTTAAACAAGTTTCTATTTAAATGTCCTCATACAAAGTTTACTTTAAATACACTTTCCTTCTGCACTTCACAAATACTTTTTCGAATTGAGGACAAATAAAATGAAGATCGAAATTTTGTTCTATCAATTTTTAGATATGTCTGACAGAGTTCGAATATGGAACCACCTACGGCGCAAAATGTAAACAAATATATAATGTAATAAAATAAGGTAAGTAAATAAAAAAGTAATAAATAAAAAAAAAATATTTTATTTTTAATATTTTTATTGAGCTTTGTACCACGATTGTTTATTAGGAAAAATTGAAAAAGCAACAAAGTATAAGCGGTAGAAGTTATAGCACTATTTCGGAGATCACCACATCTCCTCATCAGACTTCTTTTT
>NW_016167145.1:0-2804 GCF_001687245.7 Rhagoletis zephyria | reverse complement strand
AAATAGCGGCAAATCAGCTGCACTTGATAGTAGTTGGTTGAATAAGGAAAATGAATTAGCAACAAGAGTTTACGGGATGTACATAGCTCAGTGGTTAACGCTTCTGACTTTGAACATCGAATTCGCAGGTTCGATCCCTGCTGAAGTCTAGAAAAAGAAGTCTGATGAGGAGATGTGGTGATCTCCGAAATAGTGCTATAACTTCTACCGCTTAGACTTTGTTGCTTTTTCAATTTTTCCTAATAAACAATCGTGGTACAAAGCTCAATAAAAATATTAAAAATAAAATGTTAACAAGCCACAATAACATTGACCAAAAAATATTTTGTTTTTCTTATTGATATTTTATGTCCAAAATTAGTTAGTTACAAGTTAGTTGACACCTAATGCAGATTTTTTCGCGGCCATCGCCATAGAAATATGGTTAGCTTTCTTCAAGGAAAATATACAGATAATAGTGAGCTTTCTAATCAACTTCAAGTTAACTTTTAGTTAGACACATTTCCCGCAGGGTCCCTACTTTTTATAAATGTACATTCATACGGGTATTTTTTCACTGCGAAGTGGCTTGCCTAGACCGTCGTTGTACATATGCATGTACGCATGTACATACACTTCCACTTATAGCGTGTATATGTGTAGGCGTGCGAGTGGCAAAAGTGCAAAAGTTCTTGAAAGCTGGCAATCTGACTATTGTTGAAATTTATATGCTTCTCTGCTTTTGCACAAGTGCATTTCAAACATACTCGGCATTACTTAAGTGAAGCTAATCTAACTTTATGTAACTACTATTTTTAAGAATTGCATTTAAGTGTTGCTAACTTGGATGAAATTAATTTTTAATAAGAATTTTATTGGATTTAACAAAATGTAGTGAACACTTTGCTAGTTACTTGGACTTTTAACTTACGTATGTATTTATATATACAAATGTATGTATGTAGTTATGCTTATCATTTATTTTTTAGTTAAATAAAGTGAAGTAAGCATTTTAATTAAAATGGAATTCAACTAAAAGCTGCAAATGCCATTTGAAGTGCTACAATCGGGTATATATGTATATCCACATGCATTTGTTAATCAGATATCCATTTTGGAGTATAAGCAAATAATAAAATTGCAAACAAACTGCATGTTTTCAAACTGCATAATAAAACAAACAAGTAGTTAAAGGTAAGAGTTTTTTTTGAAAGATTTTCGAAATATTAAAGATTTTATTTATTAAATATGCAACGTTTTAAAAATTACATGCAACAATCAAAGATTTTGGTGAACTTTATGAAAATCTTTAATGGAAAATGATGTTATTTCTGTCAATTTCCATATAAAATTTAAAATCTTTAAATAGTTTTTTGCTTAAATAGATTTCATGAAAAACTTTAACAAATAACAAACAACAACCACATGGTCAAGTCTAAATAGCAGTAAACTAGTTGCCCTTGATTGTAGTTGGGTTACAGTTATAACTTTTATTAAAAACATCACTCTTTAACAATTATTTTTTGACTTTTATTTAATAACTCCTTAAATAAAAATTTTTTCTGATTTTCATTTAACAAATCCAAAATACAAATTAATTTTGATTTTTATCTAAAAAATCTGCAAATAACAGTTATTTTTGATTTTTAAATTATATACGTTATATAACAGTTATTGAAGAAATTTTTTTTTTATAAAAGTCATCAATATAAATCAGTCACTGAGTTTTATTTTTAAAATCATACTTATAAAAGCCATTTGTATAAGTCATAGCAAATTTTGGTTCTCCAACACTTTCTTAACGGCAAAAAAATTATAATGACTTCTATGCGTATGATTTAAAAAATAAAAGCCGGTGACTGATTTTTATTGATGACTTTTATAAATAAAAGTCTTCAGTAATTGTTATCTAAGACGTGTAATATAGTGATCAAAAATAACTGTTATCTACGGATTATTTATATAAATATTAAAGATAATTGTTATTTCGGATTTGTAAAATAAAAATCAAAAATAATTGTTATTTTTTTAAATTTTGCATAAAAATTACAAATAAAAATTTATTTTCAAATTTGATTCTCGGTGAAAATAGAAATCGATTGGTATATATCACTTAGTTGTAGAACATTTCCTTTATAGTGAATTTTTCAATGACTGTTTTCATCAATAACTGTTATGTTCGGTCCCTGCTTCACGGGGTTGGTTGGCGCAAAGGCTTCTTACGTATTTTTCCCTTATTCCTATGCACCTCGAGCAGCACAGGGGACTCGTTATGCCCAAGTCTAGTGAGATACTCACGATAAGGACCGTGACCCGAGAGGAATCGGGGTTAGATGAAAACGGCATTCTCTGTGAGACCTATTCAGCTATTTTTGAACATTGAGTATGACGTTGTGGGTCCACCTCCCATTTTCTGCCAGATTACCTTATGACGACGTATTTATTCCGCAGCTATTATATTTCGTGTTAGGCCATCGTTGTTCTCGGACTTACACGAAAATGCTTCCTGGATTAGAATTGCGCATGCAAATACAAATTCATAATAAATAACTGCTTCTATTACTTAGTGAAACCATCTAACAATTTTGTATGTAAAATTGTGGCCTTCAGGTTAAAAGCATACATATAATTATGTGTGTTTGTATGTTTACAAGCTTATGTTTGTTACTACATGCATATAAATATAAAATATGAATTATTCCACACCTTTAACTAATTTTATTCTTCCTCGAATTACTGCATTCAAATTTGATTATCGAAAGCACTCTTTGTCGTGACGGAGCACATTTATGCTAATTCTCGTATATTTTTTTTCAAATCAAATT
>NW_016167144.1:0-22229 GCF_001687245.7 Rhagoletis zephyria | reverse complement strand
GAGAGACTGTCTGAATTCATTGATAGATCTGGAAAACTAAAGGTCTTCTAGGTTTTAGCTAGCCAAAAATTTAACTCGTGAAAAAAGCAGGCCGCCTACCCTCACCACAGTCAGTCGATATCTTAGCTGTCTGAGTTCTCGAAAAAATTGTTTTCTTGCAACATGAATCACTTTCTTCTTAGTGTAAGATATTCGCAACCTACTTATCTGTATAGTATGTAAGCCAGATCAGATCAAGGCGCTAAGTCTATCTGGGATCCACCTGGTCACTATGCTCAGTGTGAGGGACAAATAAGTTAAGCGAAATTTTGGCTAGTTTGGGTTACTTCTCTTCGGTTAATTTCACTCTTATAATTTTTGTTTATAAAAGTCTAGCATATTACATAACCAGCACCACATAAATTCACATTTTAAACTTAAAAAAAAAAACATATAAAAATTCAACAAATTTTAAAAATTCCAGGCAAAAATTTTAAATTTATAAAAAAAAATTTTTGATAAATTTTAGGTATGCATTAAATTGTATGCTGAAAGTGCTAGGCATTTTCCTCCATATAAAATTATTTGTCGAGCTTAGTACCTTATATGGCAGGAAATGCTCAACACTGTCAGCAAAAACAAATTATTAAAAATTAACGCGGTTTTCTAAATAGCTTCTTGAAATTTACAGTTTTACGAACTAAAATTTAACGGGCTATAAAACTGCATACCTAAAATTAGTTAATTTTGGGTTTTATTGGTAAAATTCGTTAAATTTTTATAAATTGTGTACTAGTTTAAAATTTGGATTTTTGTTTTAAACTTAACTTGTTTAAAATTAGAAACAATTAATAGACAAGAGAAAAAATAGCCAAAATTGGTCAAAATGTCACTTAATGTAATCCGTAATCGTCTGACCACAAGAGTATTATGTTCCGACATACTACAAGGTTTATTTTTTTTGTTTATAGTCACAATGTAACTAACTTAAGGCTTTTTTAAAAAAGAGCATAGAAAAAGAATAAAATATCTCTTAACAAAAGAATAAAAAAAAAAATATAAATTTAGATTTCAGAGACGAATAAATTTGAACAGGCATCACAATTTTCAAGCAAGCGAATTACATATTTTGGAGGTACCTCAAACGGCGTGGAAAAATTGCTTCGAAAATTGGTTCAAATTCATGCAAAAGTGTACTGATCGTCGCCAGAAGAGGGTGTGTAATGAGCAGGAAAGTAGCGATATTACAATGAATGTCTATATAATTGCATCGGATTAACTAACACCCTCAGCAATTAACTGTTCATTCATTGAAATTGTATATATTTTGAGAAAAGTGCCAAAATTTCATCAAACTGTACTTTATTAGCTGTTAGCTTTTATATATGTGTGATGTAATTTCTTTATGCATAACTGGTCAATGACTTGACAATTTCTACGCCCTTTTCATGTATTCGTAATGGACGGAAATGAAATGTTAGGTGGTACATTTCAAATTGACGTTGTAATTATATGTACTTGTTGCCAAGTGCGCGCCATACACATTTTGCTTTGTATGTATATTTACATATATATATATTCGCGCCTACATACACATATACACAGAAACAGATAATGCTGACACAGTGAATTTATGAATTATTGTTGCTGTTACATTAAATGTATTTTACGTCACCTGAAATTGTTTCGTAATTGCTTTTAATTTTTAATTTCGAGTGCGCTTGTGCACAGGGTGTTATACATATGTACATATGTACTATATTATATTTGACATAACGGTTGCCTAATAAAATACTATTTATTCATGGATAAATGTACTTTGGCGTTGAAAATTTAGCAGCAACTAAACCTGCCCTCTATACACAGTTAATTTGTTTTCAAAAATGCAAAGGTATCGCTAAATTTGTTTAGCCTAGCACTAAAGGAAAAAAAATAATAATAAGCAATATTTTAGTAATGTACAAGCAAACTTTAACAAACAAATAAAAAATATTTGTGCCGCGTCAAATATCTATTAGGTGTTAAACGAGCTGTCAGCCAGTTAATCAGCCAGTCAACCGGTCACTCAGTCACTCAGTCACTCTAGTCACTTAGTTATTGACTTAATGTCTTCAGTTTTGCATTTTTCCCCCAATATACCAGCACTGAGTGTGAATGAATGAGTGAATAATAAAAAACAAAACATTCAACGAAGTCTGACCAACTGACCAGCTGACCAGCTGACCGATGGACTGCGTGCAACGCAGCTTCGGAGCGCAAAATAGGAATCGTAAGCGATGGACAAAAAAAATCAAAACAATCCATTCTATTGCAACATTACCTCTGTCATTAGTAACAGCACCACAACCAACAACAACAACAACAACAATAACCATAAACCAAACGCAAAAAATGAAAAGCTTGTTACGAATGCATTTTCGTGCTGCATTTCTATGTGCCGGCATGCGAATAACTTAAAAAACAAAAACATAAATAATATTACTTGCATGAACACCCTGTAGGAAATGTCACCCTACTTTAGTGAGCTCATAAATGTAGCCAATTCGCATTTTAATGTTGCTGGGGTGTACCGTGACTACTTTTTTGGTTTAGTAACATTGTGAGTGAGCCGATATCGGAACATTATACTGAAATAGCCGCTAAGATCCAAGTTCCGAATATACACACATAAGTAAATATACAAAAGAAATAATGTAATTTATACTTTATAAACCTCTTATTTTTGGCTGAGTATTTTGCCCCTTAAACATTTTACGACTGCTAATTTCGATATTCTGCATACATAACGAGCGCTAACCGCAAACAAAATTTTAGCGCAATTTATTTATTTTTTTTAATTTTATTGTGGTTGCATCTAGATGCTCTAGGAACATTTCTGCACTTGAAAAAATTTTTTGAAAAAAAATTTCGTTTATATCTTTTTGGCTGTTATGGCTCGATATGTTGACTATAGTTTAAACAATTTTCTGAATTTTGATATCGAAAAATATTGTTTGGAATAAATTCCCGTAATCCCTTTTTTTTCGGACATAAATAAACAAAAAAGAAATTGCACACCTTCGACCTCAAATATTGTCATAAGGACTCTGCTGCTTGTCATGTCGCTCAGCGCATTTTTCTAGCGGGTGACATATTAATGCGCAGTCAATCGTTACAGAGCGACTGCACTTTTCTCACTCTCACTACAATAAATATTTGGCCAACTCAAAAGCTTCCTGCCATGGCATGAAAGAAGTATACGTCATGCGATTCCTTACTGGGTATGGTGTCTGCAGGCAAGTGCGTCTTGAACATATGTATATATGTACATATGTATATGCACAGGTATACTACGTTTGCCGTCGCTCTTCATTTTCCGAGACCCCAGAGATAACTGTTCAGCCTCACGGCATAAGTGGTAAGATTTGTTGCGTCCATTGGCCTTCTTGCGTGACCGAGGTGCTATACATACATACATACATACGTAGCTGTCGCTACGGCTGCTGGTGCTGCGGCTTCTGGCGTTGCCTCGCTTTTGCGCTACATTGCCAATACAATTTTTTGCACAGCCTACAGTGAAATAAATATATACAATGTACTAACTCTTTTGGCAAAGTAAAAATTTACTGCGCGTGAAAAAGCGGAAAGTGAGGTAATTAAGTGCGTAGCCGTTAGTTGTGGCGTAATTTTCTACAAAACACAAACGACAAGCAGAAAAAGGAGCTAAGCCGGTCGTATGCGCCTGTAAAAAAAAAATGTGACCGCTTTTTCTAATTTCAATTGATCTTAAATTTTTTTGCGGCTTCAAATGCTTTTACTTTCAATTAGAGACCGAGTTTGCTGTTTTTTCTTCTACTTTTATATTAAAATTTTTTTCTGGTGGCGCTTTACTTGCTATATACATACGTAAATTGAATTTTTTGTGCAATCGACGGGTGGCGAGTGCCGACGCGTAAATTTCAGTTTTACATGCATGTGCAAATTTTTACCATACCAGATAGCGTTTGAAGCATACATATGTACTAACATGCATGCGTACATACATATGCAAGTACGCAGCTTTCGCACGACTGGTGTATGCATCTTTTTTATTTACGCAATATACATTGCATGCGCAGCAACAGCTGTTTTTCATGCAGTCGAGGCAGATGTAATGATTAGAAATGATTGGAAATGGAGGTAGAATGTTGACAGGTTTTGATTTGCGCTAACTACATTATTTATATATTAAAAAAAAAAAAAGATAATAAAAAAAGTGTTGTCTGAAATGCTTTTAGATCGTTGTTCCCGCTTATCTTTGGTTATTTAACAATTTTCTAGCTGCCAACAAAGAATTTGTTGATTATTAGAATTTCAAAGGCCATCTTAGTAATTGTTTCATAATAAAAACTCATACCAAAATCAATGAACTTTTTTATGTTTCAAAGTATATTAAAATTTCTATTTGGTCACCTAAGCTCTAAACGGTTTGAAGACTACCTCGGATGCGATTAGTACCTTCTTATACTTCTTCTGACTTGGCACTACATGCGTTTGTCGCTGTGCCTTTTTAATTTTACTACTTTCAAAGTTAAGGTTCTTGGTGCTGTATTGATACATACATACGTGCTTCAGCGCTCTGAATCAAGGGCTATGCGCTTCAGACCGACTATCGCGGCAAAGAGCCCCATCCGGCTAGAAGTGCTCCTGCTTTTACTCAATACTAGTGTTATACCAGCGATTGAGATCCAAGCACTAAAATCAAGGGGAGTCGGGGTGAGTTGAGTTAACGTGAAATGAAGTGAGTGCAGATGAGGTGAGTAAGGGTGAGTTGAGCTGATGTGAGATTAGTTGAGGTGATTTGCGGTGAGCTGAGGTGAAGTAACATTAATTGGGTTGAGTTGAATCAAAGTGAGTTGAAGTGAGGGGAGGTGAACTGAGTTGAGATGAAATGAGGTGAGTTGGGCTGAGATGAGTTAGGTGAGTTTAGTAGCTGATGCGAGGTTAGATAAGGAGAGATGAAGGAAGCTGAGGTGATTTGAAGTGAGCTGTGGGGCGTTGAGGTGAAATGTGTTGAAAACCTTATCGTAACATAATACAACATAAGATAAAATAACAAAACATAACACAACATAGCCATACATGTTGTAACATACGATAAAAAAGCAAAGCATAACATAAAAAACATGACATGGCATAGCATAACATAACATAATATGAGTCAAAAATAACATGACATAGCACAACATAACATAGCCATACATATTGTACCATATTTCATTCTTAAGTTTTTTAATTTTGTTTGTCTCTGTCTTTATCTCTATCGCTTCCTTTATATCTACTGTGTCTCTATAATTTTTTATTTTCATCTTTGTTTTTATCTCTATATTTATCTTCATACTAATCTCTTCATTTTTATCTTTATCTTTTCCTTCACCTTTACCCTGATCTTTATTTTCATTGCTTTCTTCATTTGCATATTCGCTCCCACCTTTGTTATTGTATTAAGTATTTAAATTTACTTAATTACCTCTTTGTCTTTATCTTTAGGTTTATTTTCATTTATTGAAATCTTGACCTGTATCCCTTTCCCTTCTTCCTCGTATGTGAATCTTAATATACATAAATCTTTTTTTCTGGACTGCCGCTTAGCGCCAAGGTTTATAAATATGTTTCTATATATATGTATAGTTTTTGGCTTAGCACGTTTATCCAATTCAGTGTCAATATTTGGACGAAACACATAACAAACAACAACTATACTTTTGAAATACTCAGAGAGGCGTCGATGGGTTCAAAGGAGCACCCGTTGTTCCACGAGCAGACACAGTGAATGTAAATTCAAATGTTTAAAGCGGTGGTCCAATTCATGGCCTCGTATAGCCTCTGATTCAAATCGTTTACGCATTGACACAGCACCTTTGGATGTTTGAATGGTCGACCTGGATTCTGTGCCAAATAAAATGAATGGAATATATATTTGAATTTACTAGATATGTGATGTGTTTAATCTGGTTGCGTTGCGGCTGGTCTGGAGGCTGCCACATATGTACATCTAGAGCAGAGGTTGGCAGGTTCGACAGAGAATTTTTGTAGTGTGCGATAAATTGAGGTCACTGTGTGCGTGCGAACAAGTCGTGCGGTTGAATGAAGCTTTCGCTGCCTTCTAAAGCAGAGCGAATATGTATACGCGAATATGCCCGCCGGGCAGGCGCCGCCCAGGCCCGATCTAGAGGGGGCAGATTCAGTAGAAATTTATGGACTTTACTGGGTTAGAGGCTAAGTCTCCCGTGATTAACCATGGAGTCAGCCTACTAAACTCCATCCTGTTTGCTTTCGAGATAGACTTATCTAAACAAAGAGCGAAATACTCTGCTTCAGACCTACCTTTGGCTACTGCTGCCCTGTGGGTGTATATCCTCGATTCTCCAGATTCAGTCTAGATTTCTATCAAGAACAAGCCCAACTACAATTGTAGTAGAAAGCTGACCGAATTCTACCTGTTTTGTATCATTTCGATTCTTAGCGGAATTTAATTTGAAGTCTATGTACTTCATACCAACTGTTAATAATACATGGGACGCAATGTAAAAGCTCGACTAAAACCAGCAGATAATTTTCCGAACTAAAGTAAAGGCTAAAATCCTTAGGTTCGATAGTCTCCTTTTTAGTATAAAGACTGACAAAAAGGTGCTAAGTTTAAGCTATATATGCATAGCACTCCCTCTCTATGTTTATGTATCTCTACGTTGACTAGTTTTTACTTTTTGGTTGCATCGCCAGACTTCTTACTTTTCAACAATCGAAATTGGCAATCGGTTTTTTTTTTTTCTCAGAAGCAGCCAAAAGGCAATTGAGCGACTTCAGTCAACGATTATTGTAGCACAACAACAATTTCAAACATGTACAAAAAATATATATAAAAAATGTAGTAACATCTTAGGAGGCTGCCAGCGAGTCGCAGCTCAAAAACTTCGATCTTCTGTGTAACGTAGCAAACCGCTTTGAAGTTTTTAATTTTAAACGATTTGGGTAAGTATTCTACTTTATTTTTGTTTTTGCCTAATTAAATGTCTATGCACTTTTAGTTTGGGCATTTACCGCATTTGCTTTAAAGTATTTGCAAGTGAACTTGTTTTGGGTTTGTTTGTATCGTACGTTTTTAGTATTTGGATTTTTTACTTTTGTCTGTTGTAAGTAAATGTCAAGTGAATGTAAGGCAGCGTGCGGACAATGTATGAAGAACGTGCACCGAAAAAAGAATGTATAAAAATGTTGTTGAAGGTAATACAAGAAGAATTTTGAGTGATGGTACGAAAAATTCTTAAAATAAAAATAGGTAAAATTTTGCGACTGTAAAGGGAAATGATTGCTTTAGAAGAATACCATTTTAGTTTAGTTAGACAGTATTGAGACTGAAGGGTATCATTGGAAGTAATTATTACGCAACATAGCGCCAAAAAACGCGTTTTTGCAAAAATGTAAATTTTATTGTGGATTCCGGTAGAATATCCATCTGGTACAAATGTTTCTTCGCGAATTTTTTTTTTAGGCGACAAAACCCCTAGAAATGGGCGTGACAATTTTGGGGCTAAAGTTAATAAACTGAAGATTTTATTGTCGATTTCGGCTGAATATCTCTCCGCTCACAACATTTGTCCCGCAATTTTATTTTAGAATCGAAGAATCTTCTAGAAATGGGCGTGGCAATTTTAGAAAAAAGTTAAAAATTTTAAGAGTTTTAACCGACTTCACAAAATGGAGAAGGCTACCAATTCGTCGGAGTATTTCATTTTTTATTTATGTTACCGCATAACGTTGAACCACGTTAACCAATTTATATAATTCTTTTTTTTAAAGTAACGGTGTTCCCTTTCGAATTTGGTTTAAATCTTGGATCATGAAGGAATTAATGATTATTTTAAATCTTTATATCAGAATTGAAGTTGGTTTTGTTTTTTTGCTTAAAAATTACTTGAATTATTCACTAACTAAGTTTTTTTCGCAATTGTGTTTTTTTTTTGTAAGCGAAGATAATCTTATTTTCAAGTTGTTACAAATGTGTATTCAAACAATTTGGTTTGTAAGCTACAGTATATGAAGAAGGGGGATAACCCGGACACACTCCAAATGGTAGCGCTCGCAATTCACTCTTAACATATCGTTATAAAAAAAAAATAAAAATATCCCAATTGTAGCAGAAGGACCACTCTTTCAGATGAGCCTGGCTATGAATGTATACAGCAATTTTGAAAACCACTAAAAAAATTAAACCTTGCGTTTACTAAAAAATTTCACTTAAAAATTTAAACGCTCCAGCTGGCTGGTATAAACTAAGATTAGCCAATCAAATGTCAGCCAGCTGTTCAAGATAAACGCAGTTTACGTGATCTAAGTTTAAACTAGCACTGAAAAGTTGAACCCAAGTCAGATAAAATGGCTTTGCCTTTTGAAATACATTTACATTTTTGAAGTGAAACTTCTAAACTTCTCTAGCGGTGGTTGGTTGGTTGGGATTAAATTGGCGAATTCAATTATAGGCGAAGGTAATTATAGATAAAAGGATATAGATAGAGACACAGAGACTCCAAATTGGGGACCTATTTTGGGTTTGTAGAGATTTTCGGGACTCTCGGGACTTATCGATATCGTAATCGATATTTTTATCGGTTTTGTTATCGATATTGTTACCGATTCTGTTGCTGATTATCAATCGATTTTGCTATAGATTTTTTTGTCGATTTTGTTATCGACTATTTATCGATTTTTTTAACGGATATTTTTATCGCTTTTGTTATTTATTTTGTTATCGATAAGTATCGCTCTTGTTATCGATTTTGTTATCGATATTTTTATCGATTTTCGTATCGATTTCTGTTATCGATTATTTATCGATTTTGTTATCTTTATTTCTATCGATATTTTATCGGTTTTCTAATCGATTTTGCGACCAATATTATTATCGATTTTGCTATGGAAATTTTTATCGAATTTTTTATCGATATTTTTATCGGTTTTGTTTTCGATATTTTGTTGGATGCTACTATCGATTTTTATCGATAGAATATAAACATAAAAATGAAGATAAAAGAAAACAGAATAACATAAATATAATTAGTACATATTTATGTAGAACGAACAGGGCCAGGCATTAGATAGAAAAAAGACAAAAAATATAAACTTAAGCAAAAGCAGACGTGTGTATGTATATTGGCTATGAGACAAAACAGATATGTAACGTAAGTTTCACTTCTCCAGTGTGGCCCAGGCGTAGTTACTTTTTTTATCCATGTTTTGTATACATATGAAAAATCATTTAAAGATGTTACTTTTTTCTGATCTCTTCTTACTAAAGCAGATTAAGGACATGAGACTTTAGACAAATGTTATATGCAGATTTTGAAATATTTCATTAGCAACATAAGTTGATTCAACGAATAGCCGCAGTGGTTCGAAGAAACGACTTCACTGATTTTTCAAACTGCCCTCGTAGCAATGCATAGTGACAGCAAATAAATTAGAAGTTAAATAGTTTGAAGATGCCAATGTTGAGGCTACGCTAACACTAACCAGCAATTTTCTCTTTATATCATATATAGTATTATGTATATTTTGCTCCGCAGCTAAATTTTGCTGTGTCGCTCTGTTATTAACTTGCTTTGAGCATTGTACTTTCTCATTGTCGTTGTCTATTTTTTTTGCAGCCAGTGAATGCTGTGTTAAATCATCGCAACACTTACTAGAATGCTCTACTTTTGTTGTTGAGTTTGTGTTTGTTTCTACTTAGACTAAAACTACATACGAATCACATCCAAATTTAGTAAAAACCGAATAAAATCTAACTACTTGCAAGTATCTAAGTTTTGTTTGAGTGCCGTTTACATTTAATAGCAATCGATTTGTTAAATTTTCTCACGATTTAAAATATAATTATTGTACATACTCGGCGAAAAACTAGTCCGACATGTGTGGCAGGCCTATCGACGATATTGTGGGATATCTTAGTCAAAAATAGTTTAGCTGGAGGTGGGAAACTATCCATAGTCGCACCATTGATGGTTTTCGGAATTTCTTTCGAAGTTCGAATTTCCTCCGTCCAAATTTTCGGGGAAAATGCTACTCCCTGGGAGTTATTTATTGGAGGATTTCTTTCTCGAGGGAAAAAAATTCCCCGGGAGTATTCAGAATTGGGCTGATTATATATTTTAGTCACATTTTAGTTCCAAAGCAGGAGATTTTCTGGTGAGTAATTTTCTACCTTATAAGTTGAATGACGTGCCAATTTAGAAAACCTCTCCAAGGCTCTTAAAAAACTAGAAAAACGGTCGAATTTCGACGGTAGCTGGCACTCCTAGTACACATAAATACACCTCGCTTCAAAGACGCCCTACCTCAGCTGAAAACACATTGAAAATGTATTGAGATAGGGCGTTTTTGAATCGGCAGCTTGGATAGGGCATTCTTCAACTGAATTCTGAGATAGGCCGATTTTCAATAAAATTCCGAAATATGTTCTTCAATCAAACTCTGAACTGAACGTAATGATGAAATATTTTTTCCTTTGCATTTTTACGCTCCCCACTACCTTATTATACCCGAGCGCACTTGTGCACAAGGGTATTATAACTTTGTTCACATAACGGTTGTTTGTAACAGGCAAAACGAATCGAGATAGATATAGACANCAAATTGTTTTCCATGGAAATACGTATTTGCATGAACAGCAAAGAGAAAGAGGAAATTTCGCATAATTTCACTTCAACAACTCCAAGTGAAAATTACGCGAAAATTATTGCAATTATCAAATTGTCGCCACCAGCCTTAGGCACTCGCTGTTGTTATTTACTGGCACTTAGAGTTTCTCGACAACCATCATAGCACGATGCCATTTGGTTTTGTGGGTGGATGGATGGTTGGGAAGCGCGCTGCTAAAACTATGCAGCGCCAACAGCCTGTCTGTGATGAGTGAGTCCATGCACTCGCATGGAAATGAAGTTATTGTTCCCTTCACAGCCTCGATATAATTGGAGTTGAACCTTGCACTCAGTGATCTGAGTAGAGTACAGGCAAATTGAGGAAAATTTAAATTGAAAAATAACAGTTTAACTGCAGCCACAGCAGTGTATGTATAGTTGATGGCTGTTTGGCAATTTCGCACACCTATCACGATTAAAGTGCTGCCAACTGATGAGCTGCTGGCAAATTTTAACGGTGAAATCTTAATTATATATGTAGTACAGTGCAATATTGTATTTTGCATATGCTATGCAGGCAAGTGATGAGCAAAAGTGCGACTGCTTTAATTTTACTAAATTGCCCTGAAGGTTGTTCCCAGTGCGGTTGCTCGCTTAAGTCTTTTGATTAAATTTTGATTTGGACGTATTTTAAACAATTTCATATCTTCTCTGATAGTCTGTTTAAAAAAAATCTAATTTCAATAGGTATTGCAAGTAAGTGGGATAGTTGATGCGGTCTTGTTTGGGTTATATAAATGGATTATCAAAGTTTCTACTGTACGCTCGGCTGTCAAGTGCAATTATAATAATATATGTATAAATATGTATATATTTATTGATACATAAATAAGTAATGATAGCCTAGCTATTTTTTGCAAAAGAAATTACAAAAACTACCACTCATTTCCAGTTGAGTCATAGGAATTTTTATTGACTTTAACGTAGTTAATAAATTTGTTGCATCGTTTTGACAGTTAGCTAGGCGTAAATACCCATACATCATGATTCCAAAAAACTCATTAAAGATGCACTCTCGAGCACGACTTTTTCTTGATTACTAAAGCAATGATTATGGGCGTGTTTTAAAAAAGGTGACAGACATTAATAAGAATGTATTTAAAATATGGGATTTTTATCAATAACTACAAAAAAAAAAAATACAAAAAAAAGTTCTGTGGGTTTTTTTGTTCACAAATATAAATAGTTATAATATTATCTACTAAGCATTCACTTTTTCGCACCGGAAGTGCACAACTCAANTATAAATAGTTATAATATATTATCTACTAAGCATTCACTTTTTCGCACCGGAAGTGCACAACTCAATTGAAGTTCTTACAATTTTCCAATATTTGTGCTATTAGTTTTATTAATTCTTTCCCATTAATCAACACTTATTTATTACCGTGGTGAGTTTTTTTTTTGGGTGGGAAAAAAATTTTGTAATTTAAGTAAAATTTGCCCTCTGACAAAAAAAAAAAGATTAGTAAAGCGGAAATCGTTACGAACATACATGCAGCCCGTTCTGCATGCTTGAAAGTTTTTTTTTTGTCATTTTCATTATAAATGGACTTGGGTGGGTTTACATCATAGATTATAAGAGACAGCATGCTTTTTGATTTCTTCTGTAAAAGTCAGGACTTTGAGATCACGATGCAGTTGCTCGTATGTGCTATAATAAGGAGAATTTACAATATTTCTGAGAGCTTTCGACTGAGTATTTGGAGCATTTCTACGATAGAGTTTGTTGCACCTCTTCTTCACAACTGAATTCCGTACGTTAAAATCGGTTTTATAAGGGTTTATGGGAAGTTTATTGTCAATAGAAAATTGAAAGCGACGATTCATATACTATTGCAGAATAGTGAGTTTTAAGTTTTAGGGCTTTTCGGTTTGTAAACCTATGCGTTCTTCAGGTTAACTTTCTATCGGGATACTTTCTATAGGGGTATATATGGGGCGTTCCATACCAAAATGGACGGAGTTCACATTTGATGTGTTTTTTTTTGTTTCAAATTTTTAGGGTTGATTGATAAACATAAATAATAAATAAATATGAAATTNTGTTCTTCAGGTTAACTTTCTATCGGGATACTTTCTATAGGGGTATATATGGGGCATTCCATACCAAAATGGACGGAGTTCACACTTGATGTGTTTTTTTTGTTTCAAATTTTTAGGGTTGATTGATAAACATAAATAATAAATAAATATGAAATTTGAGCTTGATAAATAAATTTTTAAAAATTTTACAGCACAAAAACAAAAAAAAATCGATTTAGTAATTTTCCAAAAATTGCACATACATACATACATACATCAAAATTCTCCATGAAAAAATTTTTTTTTGTGTTGAAAAATTTTACACATACATTTTTTGATAAAACAAAATAATTTTTGAAAATATGCTGTCGCAGAAAAATTGAAAAAAATTACAGTGATAGCTCTGAATATTGCGCAATATTTAAGTATAGTATTATGGGGTGCACTCTACAATAATTTGAGTTATGAATTTTTTTATACATCGAAGTTGAGTAAAATGAGTACATTACAAATTTACAAATTTTTTTTTTAAATTTTTTTTGGGTATGCAGTTTTGTAGCCCATTAAATTTTAATATAATAAAGTTAAGCGATTGCAAAACTGGCGTTATTTTTTTTCATTTTCTTTGAAAACGGTTTCGCGCATTTTCTTCCATAAGAAAAAAGTGCAAGAAGCCGTCAGCATAAAAAATATTAAAAATCAAAGCACATTTTTCAGTAACTTTAAACTTGTATATATACACTATTGGGTTTGAGGGGCGGGCAGCTGTCTCACTTGAACAGATTTTGATCTTATTTAAGCTTTCCTGCATTTGAGTGAAGCCAAATTAGGGTCAATATCTACTGATAAAGAGGAGTATCATCAACTTAGGTGCCGACTGTGCCTCTGATTAATTTTTGCGAAGTTTGTGAAAGCTTCGAAACTTTTATTTATGTGGTTTCTGTTATAGATCGAACAATATTTTAAGTGAAGATTCTTTAATATAAATAAACATAAGTGGCAAACAATATCATTTTGAATGTTGTATCTATTACTATGAGCCTGTGTGTATGTGAAAACTGGGCTATGGACTATCCGGAGAAAAAATATCAATGTATTACTTTTCACCGAAATTTCACTAAGAATCGCAAAAAACATCTGGAGTTCTCCAGCAAGCGAGTGATATTTACAAACATACATGGATACACACATATTTGTTCATATCGTCACTTGAGTGGAAGATCGAGCTATCTCAGAATTCAGTTCAAAAACGCCCTCAGCTGAAAATACTTTGAAAATGTGCTGAGATAGGTCACTTTTTAAACGGAGTTCTGAGATATGGTGTTTTTCAATCAAATTCTGAAGTAGGGCGTTCTTGAAAGGTTTTATGAGATCGGGCGTTTTCGAAAACTAGCTGCAGGGATAGATCGATCTAACACTCGGGTATGTGTATTACTTGGTTTAATGAAAGAAGAAATCATAAACTTACACATTATTGTATCGAAATATATGTGTCGCAAAATAAACTAACTTTAAATTATTCACTTCCTTCTTGTAAAAATTAGCAACATTTTTAATAATGTCACTTTAAGTATGTACATGCTATTCGCAAAAACCGGTAACTATGGCTTCTTACTACGTTTACTTACTTTATGCAAGTGTTTACATATGCATGCCAAAAAGCAAAACATTACCAAATTACCAAGCAATAAAAACTGCAATAAAAATATATGCTTTGTAATAAATTATAGCAAAAGTCGAAAAAATTAAGCAAAAAAGCAGAGAAAACATCGTTTGTTATGGTGAAATTTCATGGAGTATTCTTTTGGCCTACAAGCAAAATTAACTGCTCAAGAAATGGCTATAAATAAGTGAACTTCTATCAATTTCCAAGTGGCTTTGGAAAGTTTCTTAAGTTTCAATTCCAGTGAAATATGTATGTATGTTGAAAAATTTCTCCACATAAATATCTCTAGGCATTAAATAATTAGAATTTACGGCCAGTGAAAGGCCATTTATGTACGAAAGAATGGCGCTAACAAGAAACTGAATAAGTAGGCAAACATTTAATTAATTAAAAGTTAACACTATGCAAAATAAATATGCATAGCAAAATTGATGACGCCTTTGGGGTAAAAATTGCCAGTATCTTATTATCTTTATTTCTTTGCTACCGTTAAACGCCCAGCTTGGACAAGCATCGATACATTTAATCAAAGCGACAAAGTGAATGGATTTGAACTCATTTGCCCTTTGTTATAATTTGCCTACTCATGAATATTTATTTGGGTGACATATGTGTACTAGAGTGCTTCACGCTCCACAAAAAAAAAAAAAACAATCGGTAATGTTTGTCCGTCGTAAATCTAAAAGTTATTATATTTTAGAGCTTTCACCAAAATATTTCGGAAAAATATTAAGACTTAATGAAATTTGTTTCTAATACTTACTTTATTTTCACCAAGCCTCAACTTCAGTGTGCGCCTATTGGAAAAAGGAGATTACAACTGTAAGTGGGTAATTGGTCATATTAAGAACAAGCAACCGCAAGTAATAAAATCAAAAATTAAAAAGTAAACCCTGTCAACCGATTCATGTCCATTGGAGCTTACCTGAGCTCTTTACTACAATGGAAATGGGATTTAAAAATAATTTTTCTAAAAAATCACCTCAGCAGAGTCTAAGCTTAAAATTTTTCATTAAAATGTTTATGTAAACATTTTATCAACGGAATCTTAATAACTAAATTTTTTAAGATATTTTAAAATCGATCTAGCTCGCGCAAGTCTTAACATTTTTCCGAAATTTTGTGGAGCTAAATATAAAAAATTTAATAAGTGCGGTAGAAAAACCGCAACACTTTTTAGTGATGCGCCCTAATGTATGTATATGCAAATTCAGACTTCATGTATGTAGCTGCACTCGACATACATACATTCATTAGCAACATTGTTAATCATATAAGAACTTTTCTTTTGTGGGTTTATACCAAATTTTTGTATCAGAAATTTCTTAGAAGCTGTACATTTACTTTTGAATGTACCGTTGTGTATAAACTGAGCTGTAGGTAGCCATCATTAAGAAAAAACGGCTCATGGATTATGAATAATAACTACTACCATTTAGTGTATCCGCATGGCGTAAAAAAGGTCCACAGTTTAATTTCCAAAATCTAAAAAGTTTTCCAAATGTTAATAGGAGTTATACGCGATCCCAGTGCCATAGTTCATTTAAATGAATTTTTAATATCTCCAAAATTTCAAATCACCATCTTAACCCATACATACAGACCTTGGGTCTTTATTCCATCTCTCATACTTGAAATTGGAAAGAATGGTGCAAATTTATTGTTCTTCACACACAAATTTTTCATAAAACTTTTGTATAAGTTGACTAAATTCGACTATTCAAACTGGTGGAAATCCTTTTCAAACGTATTTTCAAGCAAAAATAATTTTAAATCTCTTTCTATTGTGATTCAAATTTCAATTAAAAGATGCATTCATTTGAATTAGATTTTTCAAACACGTGGCAGCCCTAATAAATAAAGGTCAGATATAAAGCCTTTCAAACTCATTTCGATTGATATCCTTCTCTTGATAATTCATGTAATTTACTAAATAATTTGATTTGGCAACCCTTTTTTACAACAATATCTATCGTTTGATATCCGTATTTTAATATTTCATATAATTTGTATATAAGTTAAATAAATTCGACTTTTCAAACAGGCGGCAAAGCAAAAACATTTTCAAACTAAAACATTCCTAAATTTCTTTCACCTAGCATGACGATGAATATTTTAAATAACTGATGAAGAGTTCTGTAGTTTCGTCAAAAAAGTTTCTAGAAAACAATATAAATCGTAGTCGTTGTAGATAGGTTTGCCACAATCGTCAACTATATACTTTTTATATAGTTATCGATATATTTATAATTATCGAACCCGATACCATACTTAAATATTTTTATTATCGAGGTTGCTTGCTAAAAGGAGCTTCTGCCTTCCCATTCACATTACTATGCGGTTGCTGCCTTTTATGTATTACAACACCGTTAGGAACTTGGAATGAACTATGTACAGTGTTAAAAATAAAGTAAAATGTATTACCTACAACAAGAACAATGAGCATAACTTTATTTTCAAATATCGCTTCACAAAATCAATGTTGAACAATTAATTAAAATGAATTCGCTGCCTTTAGCGCTAAAAAATTAAAAAACAAGTATAATTGAACAATTGTAAAAATCCTTTAAAGAAACATTGACAAAGCGAGTGAAAATCACAAAAAAGTGCTTGCGCAAAGTTTAAGTGAACCTAAACAAACAAAAAAAAAAAAAAATTGCATGCCATTCAAAAATTTTTTATTTTTTTTTTTTTGTGAAGCCATTCATCATTCGAGCACAATTATTTCGTCAATTCATTGCAAAGAAAGCAGCTTTGATGCGTTGGCGTTCGTAACGGTACATATTATGCATGCGATTTGTTAAGCCTATTGGTGACGCTTGTTGCTCTGTCAATTGTTTTGGAAGAGACTGATAGTTTATTGTTTAACGAACTGGATTTTGGCGATTTTTGTGCAACACTTCATTGTTGGTGTTTGGTGTTTTTTTTTTGTCTTCACTTCTTCATTTGGTAAAATTTAGGTTGCACTGATGAGTCTTTTATTATTGAACTATGGTTTCGTTGAACAATTGCCGAAGAAACCTGTTTGCAGTCAGATCTACCTAAAGCAACCCAGCTTTCACTGCTACGATTGCATGACAACGGAATCAACTACAAAATCATCGATTCCAAATAATGTAATCGCATTACTATTTTGCATCGCATGTAGTGCTGAAAATATTTTAAAGAGGGTTACCATATATTTGGAAAAAGGAATTTAATTAAATTATACAGAATTTTAATTGAATATTAAGGCGAAGGAATGTTAAGAAGTTTTTATTTGAAGGATAAGAAAATTTTAAAGGGTTT
The DNA here is from genome assembly GCF_001687245.7 of Rhagoletis zephyria. Classification (NCBI taxonomy): domain Eukaryota; kingdom Metazoa; phylum Arthropoda; class Insecta; order Diptera; family Tephritidae; genus Rhagoletis; species Rhagoletis zephyria. The sequence goes on along the minus strand of NW_016167144.1, from coordinate 4,559 downwards.
GAAGAGGGTTGCCGCATATTAAAGAATTTCATTAAACTCAAATCAGTTAGTTAGTTAAATGAGCTACATATTGCATTATGGGTATAGAAAAGCGTTATGAAAAGGCCTTATTTTTTTAAATGACATCTAAGAGGGTTGCCAACTCTTTGAAAATTGTAATTCAACTTTAATTAAGGGAATTGATCAATTAAAATATGTATTGAAATATGAATGAGAGACAAAAGAAATTTAAAAAGATTGCAGTATGAAAATATTTTGAAAAGGGTTGCCAACTGTTTGAGAAGTCAAACTTAATAAAATTACTCACAAGTCGTAATAGATATTAAAACATGCGTGCCAAACGAATTAGTGTTAAGAAATTTTTGATTTGAACATTTAGAATATTTTTTGGATGTCTGAAAAGGGTTGCCAACTGTATAAAAAGTTTTATTCAAATAATTGAATAAGTTGAATGAACTACTACAATATGGATATCATTAGAAATGGGTTTGAAAAGACCTGTTTATAAAGCAAAAATCAATTTGAATTAAGGGAATAGGGTAATTGAAATATGTAGCACAATGCTGGTGCCAGGCGCAAGATGTTTTAGAATATTTCAGTTTGAAAATATTTTGAAGAGATTTAGAAAAATAAAAATGTAAGAACCTGAGTTAAAAAAATGTATATTTCTTTAATGTTATTTTGTTTTAAACTTTTTCATTTTATTTTTTTTTTTAAGAAAAACAAGTAATAAATACGCAATAATTTGTTACTCCATACGAAAATTCAAAGTCATATCTTTTAAAATACAATATTTTTTTTTTTTTGATCTTTTGAGCAGATCTGGGAGCGTTTTCTATATACTATATTTGAGCTTTAAAAGCTTGCTTGCTTTCCCTGTCGAATTCCAAATTTATCTTACGAGACCCTCTAAGTTGCTCTACACACATTATACATAAGCATAACATAAATAGGCTACCCTCAAATGCTCGGCACCACAATGCAGCAGCTTCGCCTAAATAAACAATTAATAAAAACGGATCTATCGCTGGCTTGCATACATTTCGCGCTCTACTCTATTTGCATTGTATTTTATTTTTCGTTGTGCGTTTTTTACATTTTACCATTTTACTCTACTTACACAAGTATTTACTTAATCTGCTTTTTATTTGCACTACTTAATTATCTAATAATTTTTTCTTTTCTGCTGCGCGCGCAAACAATGTTCATTGCACCGCTAAGTTCAAACATGCCACAATGAACAACAACAAGTAGAGTGCAAATAATGTGGATTTTATATAATCTTACTTATGTAGTTAAATACGCAACATAATAGCATTTTCGATATACGGGTCGACATTTGAGTATATTATGTGTATGTATGTATGTACAAATCGCTCATTTGCTGGAAGAACGTCATATTTCACGACTATTTGAGAACCATTTTGGCACTAGTTTTGGACCGTGTCGGGGCTAATTTAGAAACATTTTGCGATTTTTTGGGGACTAATAAGAGACTACTTAGGACCATTTCAAGAATTGTTCCAGATCATTTCAGAGCAAGCCCAACTTTTTCTGGAACTATCTTAAGTCCATTTCGGAGAAATTTTAGGACCATTTCGGGACTGTTTCGGGAGCATTGAGGGATTATTTCTGGACCGTTTGCGACTTGTTCGGGACTATTTCTGGAACATTATAGGTCTATTTAGGAGATCATTTGGGACTTGTTCAGGAGCATTTAAGGACTAGTCCGGCATTATTTAGGGCCTCGTAAGGGACCACTTCGTGACCGTTTTAAGACAGAACTACATCAGAGCTACTTAAGAACAATTTTGGGACCAGTGTGCCATCATTTCGGCATAGTTAAAAACTAGTCATGAAATGATCCTGAAATATGTAGTTCTTCATTACTTCAAGTTACTTACCCTTAAATAAGTTAAATGCAAACGATTATACTACGATGATTAACTAATTGGAATCAATATAATATATTACTGATCTGAACAACACATCACCCAATGCCTTGAGGGAAAGGTCATTAATTCGGGACGTAAGTGGGAATTGGAGAACTTTTACTTGTCACACACAAGCAGGAGAACTTACAGTTAAACTCGTGGCAGATGTTACAAAAAAAAAATCTCGTCGAAAAAACTTAATGTTGTTTAACAATTTATACAAAAAAATAAATAAAAAATCCATTTGATAATCCTGCATAAATTTGTTCTCTCTAACTCATTTCCTTACAATAAATACCTTTGCGATTCGAATTTGTGTTCCGAAATAGCTATCACTTCTACCATTTTTTCAAATTATTGTTGCTTTTCCACAATAAGTTTTCACTTGAAGCGGCCTCAAGCTCATAAAAATTGTTGAATATTATTCTAATTTCTGTTCGAAAAAAGCGTCAATAGAACATGTTCGGCAGGTAAATTACATGATTGCTGATAGCAAACCAAATTGTATTAAGCAAAACAACTATTTTATGTTAGGTATGCAGGCATTACGAATGTATTAAAGTTTACATAAAAGGACTTGAAAATTGATTTTGTGAAAAACGGAATAAAAAAATATATCGTGAGGAATTTAATTTTTTATATAATTGGTAAATTATTAATTATTTTTCACCCATCAAAAAAATCAACAGTTTTTATTTGAGCTCAAAGCCGTTTTTAATGAGCCGTTTTTAATGATTTTTTTTTGTGAAAAAAGTGGCGAACTTAGCTCAGTGGGTATACTGCTGGCTGGGGTCGTTGGATCGTATCCCAGTTGAAGAAGTCTGATGAGGAGATGTAGTGATGAAAATATTTCATTAAAAACGGGCTCAAGCTTAAATAAAAATTGTTGAATATAATTGTTATAAATAACAAAAAATACATTAAAAAAATGTTAAATTAGTTAATACATTCAAAAATAAATTTTTTTTATTAAAATTGTAATTACATCATAGATATGTATAGTTCTATAGTTCTTCATTAAAAACAGCCTCAAGCTCAATAAAAATTGTTGAAGTAATTTTTTTCTTTATTTTTTTTATTAAAAAACATTTTACGTTTTAACCAAAACCATATAAATCAAACTTTATGGAAAATTTAGAAAACAACCACAGGTTTTCTTTAACATTTTCAGCTCCTTAATCAGAATTTTTATTTGAAATTTTGGGTATGCAATTACCAGGCTTATGAATAAGTGCAAGTCTTCAACTAAAAAATCGCATTGCTTTTCAATTACTTTTTTTTATTATTTATCGCTGTTTGTGTTTTGTTTTCGTATAACATGAATTTTTTGTGGAAGAAAATGCGCAAGACCGTTTGCGAAAAAAATAAAAAATAATAATAAACTCCCGCATTTATAAATTGCACTTGTTGTATATAAAAACAAAAAAAAAAACACAAAAGCCATCAGCAAGAAAAAAAAATAAAATTAATAAACATTTATACGATTTTTTAGACGCATAAAACTTGTACTTATCTTACTAATATTGCATAAGCCGTGTAAAATTCCTTCCAAAATTTGTATAAAAATTCTGATTAAGAAGCTCAAAGTTTTAAACAAATTTGTTGAATTTTTCTAAATTCTGTATAAAGTTTGAAAGTTCGATTTAAATATATGGTTTTTGTTAAAGCAATAACCACAACCTTTATAAAAAAAAAACAAAAAAATGTTAGCTTGAAAGACATTGTAAATAATAAAAACAAAACACCATTTGTCCAATTTTGACCACCAGTGTACATACATATGTATGCACTTTTTCGCTGGGTCTCTATACAAAGATGTTGGCTTACTTTTACTTTGTTTTTCCTTGATGATTGCTCAGTAAGTAGAATTATGACACTTTTTTATTACCAAATATACAAATTTATAATGAAAAGAAAATCATTGTTAACGCAATATAAAACCGACACTTAATATCACAACTCATAGAAAAAAAAAAACAACAACAAGAAAAAAAAATAAACTTCAACTTTGGCTTCTTGCAAACGGCTTTGACTGTAATCAGCAAAATTAGCTAAGCCGTCTTTTCAATGTTTTTTGCTTTAGCTTTGTTTGTCTTTTATTAACTAGATATGTTTATTTTTAATGGTGGCTTAACCTTCGATTGGCGCGCACTATTACACCGCTACTAGTCTCCTATGCGCTGCTCATATATTCAGCCGTGCAACTAACTACAATGCAGTTTTACATAAACCTTATTTTGTTTTCGTTTTTTTTTTTGTTTCGGTTTTCATTGACTACTTACAAAGGAAAAGGAAGTTGTTGCTTATCGTCGCTTTTGTGCTTGTGCTTGTGTGTGTTTTTGTTTTTTTTTCCTCTTTCAAATCTGCTTCGAGCTTCTAATCGTTGTTCGTCTGCCAATCCGTCACCCACTGTTTGGCATTTGTGCGTTCAGCGGTCGATACAGATTTCATATGCAGTACCTAGTAGGAGCAGTATTTAAGTCACTCACTCAGCCGCACTACGCGATCGAGTTTGTTGCTTAAGTCTTTCGTTTCAATGCGCTGCGCGCTGCACTTATGTTTGCAAAATATTGGCAGCGAGCACACAATTTCTGTATGTATGTATATGTTTTCATTAATTTTGCA
>NW_016167143.1:0-22230 GCF_001687245.7 Rhagoletis zephyria | reverse complement strand
TACTAAAATATCGCAGTTTTCGTATTTCTGGAAATTACCGTTATATGGGAAGTGGGCGTGGTTAAAGTCCGATTTCGCCCATTTTCAATACCATCCTACCTTGGATTAAGGGAAACCTACCTACTAAATTTCGTTGAGATATCTCAATTTTTATCGTGTACACGGACGGACGGACGGACGGACGGACGGACGGACGGACGGGCGGACAGACAGTCACCGCTTAATCGATTTCTTTTTTCATCCTGATCATTTATGTATACATTTGTCTATATCTATCTCGATTCGTTTTGGCTGTTACAAACAACCGTTATGTGAACAAAATAAATATACCCTTGTGCACAAGTGCGCTCGGGTATAAAAAATATATATATATATTCGGCGCTCACATTTGTGTTTGGCCGGGTTTCTCCATCGATGTGCTTACACAACTGCGAGGATCCACAGGTTTACGTCGATCACGACAAAAAAAAAAATAAAGTCTCGAAAATCAACGGGTTTTTGCCGAATTTTCAAACCTGCACATTATTTGGTTAGAAAACCCAGTAGTTTCTAAGAAATCTGGAAAAAAATTGAAAATGTTTATGAAGTTTGTTAAATTTTCCTGAACAGTACACAAATTTTTAAACTTTGACTTACATATGTATGTTATGGAATTTACTAAATTCTTATAAAAAATTTACGAAAAAAATTTATCACGTAAAACATTGTGAATAATAGAAAAAAATATAAGTGTGCTATTTAGGTGAGCGGCACTGCACATACACATGTACAATATGAGCAAATCTGATGAGTTTTTTTTAGTGCCACTTCCTTCTCTCTCTCGCCAGAAAAAAAAACTCTAAAGCATTCTTCTTGTATATAACTTTTTCAATCAATGGAGTTCCAGACACAAGTACAGTAAACAAATCAAGTACTTGCACAATTTAAGCCTTAAAACGTTTGTTAAGCCGGAATAAGTACCGAAATTACTTATTTTACTTATTAATTGTCTCTCGAAAAAATCATAATTTTTTTTTTAATAACTTTGGGTTGTTTTCAAATAGAATGTTCATATTTGAGACAATGGCGGGTGGTATCAAATACAATCTGCCTTATCCTGAGTTTCGCCTGAAAAAAATTCAACCGAAACCAAACCATGGAACCAAAAGTGAAAAGTGAACCGGTTCGGGGGAAAATGAAACTCATGATAAGGCTGAATATATCTGTAAAGAGTGTGCAACCGAATAAGAAAATGTCAGCATGCAGAATATCTGCCGCAGCTATTATGTAATTTTTGAAATTAATAATTTTCGATATATATGTACTTTAAAATGTTAACATTAAACGGTGAAAATGTTCTTCTTTCCAAAACGAACGAATCTAGTGTAATAAGACTAGTGTGTCACGAAGTGAAAAAAAAATTACATTGAATAAGAGTTGACTATGATTTGAGAACCTAAAATTACATTTTTACAATTTTTATTGGCACACTCCAAATGCATTCTAAAATTGTTATATATTTACACGAAGAAAGTAATATAAATGTACATAAGGAATACTGTGCAAACATTTTAAACCCCAATATTTAAATAATTTTAAATGACAGGGCTTTTAAGTTATGGCATGCGTGTGAACCTATTAGATGACTACGTATGGTGCTACGGGGCGTATACGTTACATACGCAACTATGGCTATGAGCACTAGTGGTTATTTTCACATTTTTGGGGATATATTTTTTAAATGCTCATTTAAATACAATTTCGCGTTGGAATCGTGTTCTCTATACAAAACTGAAGATAATTCATATTCAAAAAAAGCACCTTTTTGGCGAAAAATGTAACAACTCGTGGCATTTGGATAACTTACTACAACAATTTTGGGAATTTGAATTATTTCATAAAGGTTTATAAGATGTATTACAATGCAAACAAGAAAAAGTGTTTAATAAAAGGCCTGTGCACAAAGGTAGTTCAAAAAGGTATTAACTGGCATTTACAAGGCGCCAAGGCACCAAATACATACATATGTTCAATTGTTAAAAATAATTACATTCAGCCACGAGGGAGAAGCAACTCGAATAGGTTATAATTACCTGTATTTGAACATTAACACAACAATAGCACCAACACAAGTACGCGCGTTACATACATAAACTTTACAAGTATAAAAGCGAAGGCTCATAAATGGCAATCAGTGAGCATTAGTGCATTCAGAGTGAACAACACAAAAGCATTTATCACTGTCGTCACGACACGCCAAGCGCAGACAAAACAACGCACGCAAAGACACAAACCCATATTTACATACATGCATATGTAAATATTTATGTATTAGGGATGTTGCGAATGTGGAATTTGAGACATCCGTGAATGCGAATGCGGATGTCAAGTATTTTTAAAAATAGTTTAGGTGAGTAAATCGAGTGATTTAGGTAAATAAAAAATTGAAAGGTTAGTAATTTTTAATAATGTGTTTATGATACTTGAATTTACAAATTGGAATTGGAACAATTGCAATTGAAAAACTTTTTAAAGGGTCGTTAATCAAACCTGGGGCCACTAAATAACAACTCGCTCGAGGCGACAAACTTGAAAAACTTGAGACTTGACAAAATTGTAAATTCCTTTCAATTGACGCTGCACAAGTTGGGAGGACTTTCCAGTTCTAATTATTTATTTTATTGCGGTGCAATAATTTCTTTTTGAGAACTGCATTGGGGCTGCAAATGTCGGATGTATCCTCCTGCCTTTCACCTTCACAATCTAGCATCATGGCAAGATCGTTGTTTAAACACCGTTGTTTTCCAAAGAATTCTTCATTCTCTTTCTTTTGGTTGTTTCGGAATTTGGAGAACCTGTAACGTCATCGGCGTTTTTCGATTTTAGTTTTTGTAATTAATTTTTAAACCTTTCTTCTGTAACTGGGCAGATATACGTTTTATCAGTGCACTTGCACAATATTCCAGGTACCGAAAATAACAGTTATTTTTTTACGAGTTAAATTTGGCCTAATATTTTTTGTTCCGAAATAAAAGTCCTTTCCGGATAAAAAAAAACGCTTATCCAAATTAAATAAATTTGGTATCATATGAAAGAGGACTGAAATAGCTTTTAAACAGAAATAACGAAAGAAGGTTATCACCTCTATTTATATTTTTTTTTTTGTACAATTTAATATAAAGGAATTCATATACCTGACCCAAGGTTTGTTCTATGGTAATTAATTAACATTTTGTATTGAAAATTTTTTCAATATGTGGCTTTCCTCGTTTAGACATTTCGGTTTTAAAGCTATTTAAGTCCTATTTCATTTGATACCAAACATGTTTAATTCGCGAATGCGAATATTCGCAACAGCCCTGGTATGTATAACCAAATACATATGTGCACGAATGCCTACCCAACGAGTTATGAGTGAACAATGTGCCAAAGAGTGGAAACTTCCGTCTGAAAACGACTAAAGAACGTGTTGCTTGCGGCACGTAAGGTTTCTGCATTATTGACATTTAGCGCAACAGACTGACTATAACACATTGTTGCATGTCAGTTAGCGGGGGACGACAATGACGCTGAGTGGATGCCCAGCGGACAAGCGACAATTCAGTTATCGATTACAATGTGCCATTTAACACTTGCGTGCGTGCTTGCATACTGTTAGGCGCGTAAACGGCATGTGGTTAGCAGCGAAGTGGAAAAACATGTATGTATGTATTTGTGCAGTTCAAGTGATTGACCGAGCAACACAAAAAAGGCGTGCTGTGTTGCAAAGTGTGAACAAAATTGCATTAATAAAGATAAAGAGGAGTGTAAAGTAGAATATGAGGCAAAGAAGAGTTGTTAAAGCAAGAGAAGTGAGGGAAACGGCAAAGAGGGGAATGTTTTGACTGCCAAGAAAGAGGAGTGTAAACAAAAAATGTATGTATGTACATATATATGTACGCAAACATGCAGTTGTTAATGTCGTACAGAAGTCGGGGAACTGGCAATCCTCACGACTTTGTTTATACCAAATAAAATNGGAGGGGAATGTTTTGACTGTGAAGAAAGAGGAGTGTAAACAAAAAATGTATGTATGTACATATATATGTACGCAAACATGCAGGTTTTAATGACGTACGGAAGTCGGGGAACTGGCAATCCTCACGACTTTGTTTATACCAAATAAAATTTATGGAATAAGGTGCGTTTGAAAATCAAGTGAGCAGTTGGCAAAATATATACGTTTTGCTATACAAAGCATTAAGACAATCTCAACTATTGAAACTTAAGAGGCTTGATATGTACTTATTTACATGTTTTTTTTTTTTTTTTTGTTATTTATGGCCTTATAACAATTTATATTAAACACTTTTATTGAGCTTGAGGCCGTTTTTTATGAAAAAATTTTGTGGAAAACAACAATAACTTACATAAAGGTAGATGTTGTTACATATAGTGTTAAAATTATTGTTGTAATTCCACGAAATTTGTTCATAAAAAATGTCTAAAGCTCAAACATTTTTTTAATATAGATATGTATTTACAAAAATAAACTAAAGTAAAAAATACTTTTTTAAAAAAAATACTTTACTGAAAAAAAGCTTAGGATTTTTATATTACACATTTCTACAGCTGGGAAAATATCAAATTGAAGAAGGGCCATGTAATATGGATCTACATATGTATTAAAGGCCTGCAAATGCTGAACTATAAAACATAGCGACATGTGTCACATCATGCAACTGCCAGTTCATATTATGTCGCTCATACATGTTTCACAATAATATATGAAGACATTAATAAAGGATATTTTTAGTCATCTTCGCCATTTGTCTTCGAACTCATTTTGGTGTGTTCGGGAAACTGTTTCGTATAGAAGCAAATGCGTAACACGTTCAACAATGAAAAATTGAAATCTGAAACTTGTAGCTTATTATGTCCTCGCAAAATAGTTTCGAATAAAAAATGTAAAATTTTAATGAAAATTTTTTGAATTATTATAAATTCTGTATCAAAATTGAAAATCGGATTTACATGATTTTTGTTACAGAATATGCTATACTTTTTTAAAACCTTACTGAATATTAAATAAACAAAAGGAAAACTCTCAATACTGAGGATCAAAAGGGGCCGGCATTGTGTTTATTTTTGGTTTTTGTGTGTGATATTGATTGATCCGCAGATGAGCTGGCATGTGAGCAAAGGCGGTAGGGAATCTTTTTTGACCGTAAAATCCTCCCACACAAGTGTTGTTGTTTCAATTTTGACATGCAAATGCGAGCACAAGAGAAACAATCAGACACATCAATCATATTGCTCTCGTTACAAGATTCGATCTCGATATTCACTCTGGTCTGGCCAGCTCGCTATGCATCTGGTGGTCCTGTCAATAAATAATTATAAACGCACCATATATTGACAAGTTTTATATCTTTACTAGGAGTGCCAGTTACTGTGGAAATTCGACCGCTTTTTTAGTTTTTTTAAAGCCTTGGAGAGGTCTTCTAACTTAGCACGTCGTTTAACTTATAAGCTGGAAAATTACTTACAGGATAATCTCCTGCTTTGGAACTAAAACGTGACTGAATTTTTTTATATCTTTAAAAGTCTTTTGAGGACTTTGGCAGGACTTGTAATGGATCCGACACATGCCAGTTTGTCGATAAACTTCGTTAATTTGATACATATCGACAATTCGATAAATTACAAAAAAAAACACTAAAATCCGATAATTCAGCAAAATTCGATAGCTGGACTAATTTCAATAAATGTGGGTTGTTATGGCTCGATAAATCTTAACAAAAATGTATACGTCTCGATATGAATCGATAACTCGATAAACTTTGGATACCTCTATATATTCCGATAACTCGATAAATTCTGATAGCTTCATAATTTGTGAAAGCTATCGACAAATGTCGATAACTCGTTACACTTTGTCACCGCGATAAAATTCTATAAGCAGTGAAAACTTGATAAGTTTATATAATCTTGAAATTTCGATAACTCGATATATTTTGAAAATTCGAAAAAAAACGTTAGCTCGACGAATCTCAGTAAATAAATAAATATCGATAGCTCGATAAGTTAAAAGAGATCGATGCATTACGATGATTCGATAAATTTCAAAACTCGATAAACATTGATAAATTTGAACTATTCGATACGTTGCGATAAGTCAATAAACATGGATAACATGGTAAATTTCGATAATATTTGATAAATTGTTTATGACTGAATTTATACCGATTTCTATCGAAAAATTTCAATAAATGTTCTTATAAAATTTCAATAAATGTTCTTATCCTTTAAGTTATAATAATTCTTATGTATTTCCCTTTGTTTTCATTTTTTTCTTTTTCTTAAATTTTGCCTCAACTTTTCCATCTTAATCGTTATCAGTTTTTTCTTTTTTATTTCAAAGTTGCATTTGAAATAGGTAGCAAAACAAAATGCAAAAACCTAATAAAATTTAAGAGGTTGCAACAACAACTATACACAAATACAGAAACGACAATTTTGGGCGCAACCTTCAACCCAGTTTTGAAGCCACAAAAACTCTACTCATCTACAGAAAAATACCTTTCCAATGCCTTTCTTGGTTTTGAAATTAGTTCGAAAGAATCGCCAAACGAAGGCGGACACGATTTATGTTTGCGCATTAATATATAGATATGGTTTGCTACTTAATTGTAGTTGTGTTTTTCTATAAAAGTATAGTTTATTCTTTAACAAAGACTGAAACAATCCAAATTTCAAATTTTTGGGCAATATTAAAAAAAATCAAGAAACTTTGGTAAAAATGTGGAGCTTTTTAACTATAGAATGATTTTGGGTACGCATCTTTGTAGCCCATTAAATTTTAGAACAATAAAGTGCAAGTTTGAAGTAGCTAGGACTTACTGTTGATTTTTGAAATTTTTTTGTGTCCCCCAGTGACCGCGGTTGAAGAAGGCTGATGAGGAGATGTGGTGATCGTCTACTTTTGTATAAAATATTGTTGTTTTCCAAAAAATATTTTGTGTAAGACGGCCTCAAGCTTAATAAAATTTTTGAAAAAATAATTAAAATTAAATAACGAAAATATTTTAAAATTGGTCAATATACGGAGCGCTTTTAATTTCGGCAATATTTGAGGCTTTATAGATACTAATGATCGACACATGGTTTTTTAATCCCTTTTATTATTGCTTCAGTAACAGCCAGCTTAGATAATAAAGTATGTAGTAACTTCGCTTGCAACTACTACATATTTATTAGGGGTGCTTGGGTAACGCGGACAACTAAGCAAAAAGGCCACCACNTCATGGTTTTTTAATCCCTTTTATTGTTGCTTCAGTAACAGCCAGCTTAGATAATAAATGGCATAGTATGTAGTAACTTCGCTTGCAACTACTACATACTTATTAGGGGTGCTTGGGTAACGCGGACAACTAAGCAAAAAGGCCACCACTATCTATCTGCTTAAAAAAAAAAAAACATCCACTCCTCGCTAGCAGGCGGCCGCATGCTGATGAAATGACATTTAGTTCGGAGCAACAAAAAAAGAGAGAAAATGGGAACAAAAACAATAGCTGCACGCAGTGTGAAGCAATGAAATGAATTTCCCTCATACCACATAAGTCATACTGATGACTTAACTAACAGGAAGGAGGAAGTGATGAATGCGGTTAGCAGCCAAAAGCGCTGGTGAGCACGTATTTTTGTACGTATGTATGTAGATATTGTAAATGAATCTCATCAACCTAGGCCGCTGGCATATAATGCATCGCACGAGGCTTATATATGCACATACATATGTACATACTCGTATGTATACGAATATTCAAGTGAAGTGTTTGCGTGCTACCATGGCGCACCTTGCCTTGCCCAGCCTGTCATTGTGTCGGTGTTGTGCAGCTGCCGTAATCGGATGCGGAAATGTGCAATAAAATATGCAATGAAGTTGAAGGACAACAGTTAGTATAGGCGTGGGTCACGTGTGCATAGGTGGAGATGCGTAAATAATTGAACAAGCTAGAGGCGTGTTAGCAGGGTATCTTTATAAGTACAAAGCAAAAAAACCCCTCCGGGTGATTTAATTATAGTATACACCATGAAACACAATTCACAAATGACACTTACGCTCCGATTGCACGGAGCCTTTATTTATAGGAAACTTAAAACTATTCTAATCTCTAGCACAGAAATTATCGCTTGGTTTGTCTACTTCATTATATATGTATGTATATAAATAATAAAAGTCGAAGATTCCACACACCCCGTCTCAAAAGCTTTAAAAATTATTTTTTTTTTTGTTATTTACTTCTAGTTATCTTTTAATAAAAAATTATAGCTTATTCTTAAAAAAAAAACATATCAATTCCAGTTTCAAAATTTGTGCAGTATTTAAAAAATCAGCAAAGTGTTGTAAAAATTTCAGAATTTTTAATTATTTTCTTAGAAATATTTTGAGTAAGTTTTGGAGTTCTACCATATAAAAAAAATGTTCGAACATACATATTACATATGTAAACATTTTTGCATGGACGAAAATGCACATGAAATCATATTTGGAGTAAAATTCGCCAAGTGTACCAGAAAAAAAAAATTATGGCAGCATTTTGTTCAAACTCAACCACATAATTTTTTTCTACTGCGGTGTTTTGTCGAGTTATACGAGTTTAATAAGCAAATTTCAGCCTTTTTATTAAAGTCACAAGTTTTCTTAAAATTCTTGTCTCATGTCTACGGTGAGGAAATTGTCCCGCTGAATATTTTTTAAAAGTCGGGACGTATAAGTATCATATATCTACGGTGACCATCCGTTCTGTTTTTTGCAGGACCGTACTGTTATTTAAAGGTCTGTCCTGCATAGTTTTTCAAAACAGAAACCCCCCAAAATGTACTGATTTTTTCCAAGTGTCCTGCCTTCGTCCCGCATTTTCTTCGATATTTTAAAATTAACTTTTCCTAATCGAAATAAAAGCAGTGTAAGTTGGTTTTGAAGGTTCAACTAGTCAATGCGTTCTAAATATTGTACGGATATGGACAATGGGTGACGAGAAATTGAAGACCAGCATCAAATATATTGATAACACTGTTCTACAAATTTTGTGGTAATCGCTTAAGAAAAAAAAATATTTTCCAAGCCGATTTCTTTTCAAACAAGCGTTTTCGTAATTTTTTCGAAAAAAGTGTTTTTGGTACATTTCGGACCTATTCGTCAATGTCTCATGAAAAAATTATCCAATCAACATAAGCGACCTACAAAAATATATTACNCGTATTTTTCATGCTTGTACCGATTAAGTCCCGATATTCAGTGTTTTATTTATTAATTTAACTTTTGATTATTTAATGTTTATTATTTTTTTATGAAAGTGTAGCTCGTTATATAACAAAGGCCATTTAAATCAAACTTTGTACAAAAATTTGCGAAATTCTTTCTGAGTATGCAATTTTGTAAGCCCATTAAATTTCAGAGAAACGAAATGCAAATTTAAGTCGCTAGGACTTATCGTTGATTTTTGGTAAATTTTTTTGTGGAAGGTGTTGCCAATTTTCCCCACACACAAAATTGTCGAACATACTTTACAAGGAAAAAAATGCCAAAAATCAACGGTAATTCCAAGCTACTTCGAACTTGCACTTAATTCTAAAAATCTGATGTTTACAATTTTCATCAACATGTTTTAAAATTCGTTGAATTTTTGTAAATGTTCTACAAAGTTTTAAATCTTGATTTACATTTTTTTTAGTAGTAAGCTATATTTCCATAAAAAGGTCATAAACGTATTTTAAACAAAGAAAAGTAACCAAAACTTGCTAAAATGTGTGTGTGCCTCTTTGTTTTGTCTTAAATAAATGTAAACTGTGGAAGGATCAAGTGCAGAAGAACTTGACGCAAGTTTGCATAAGAGGGATGCAGTTGACATTGTTTTTTTTTGAACTCTGCTCTAACCGAAAGAATAAGTGTCAAATAAGCAAAAAGAATAAGTTCTGACTAGAAATTCTGGTGTTTTTATAGTTTTTGTTCAATAAAACATAGATATGTATATACTATCTCTACACTTTGTTTAAGTTTATGGCGAAATACAAAACACGAATACCCAAAAACACGAAGAATAAATATCTCTTCCTTTTGTTTTCCACCCAACTTTTCTCTCTGTGTAGCTTTCAGATCGTAAAAGCCAGTGCGAGTTTTCAACTACCAAACAATGTACATATACATATATAACAACTATTTTAACCGACTAAATTACGTACAAACATATGTATGNCCAACCACCAAAACAATGTACATATATATAACAACTATTTTAACCGACTAAATTACGTACAAACATATGTATGTATTTACGTACGGGATAAGTATATATGTATGTACGCAGGTTTAAGCATTCATATAAAAACAAATGTTTATGATCATTACGTAGGAGTTATTTTTACTATGCACACATATTTATTGTCGCATGGAAATTTGCACATTTATTCGATTAAGTTAGTTCGCTTCATCGCTTCGGCGTAAGTATGGAAGGTGCTATGGATACAGGAGTGAGGAAATGGCTGAGTGAGTTCCATAACTTAGTAACACTTTACTATTATTTCAGGCAGACAGCAACTATAGCTTAACATAAACATACATATGTACATACATACATATACGCTCATTGTATATAAATGAACAAATAGTATGCACATGCAAATGTAGGCACAGGCAACTTACCCATAGACGGGTCTCACCGAAGCCGACATGCATATTCTGTAGTATGGTTATGATATGCCATGTTGTCCGCACTTCAGTGGCTACACGTATAAATATCTATGCATATATGTATTAATGTTTTCGTGTAAGTATTCACAGTATTAAATTCACTCCTCGGTGTTGACACCTTCCACTGACATAAACAAATATGCACTAAACATGCACTCTTGGCAATAATGACATTGCTTTTAAAGGTTTTAGAAAATTGTGGAGCCTTCATATCATGCGCCTGGTTGTATGCTAAAGCTTGGAAAGTGTATGTATATACATATGTATGTGTGTGCGTAATGCTTGCTTGAGTGGTTGCACTGTATGCACTTAATTATAGGTGACAATGAATTTTTTCCGCTGTAGAGCATGCTTGAGCGCACATTTACCCTGATGTGCTCAAGTTCAGGGCGGTGATTGAGTTATATTGTGTGCAAGAATATCTAATCATTATTTTTTATCTAATGCTACTTTTAAGCTACCGTCCTACTCATTTAGTATGCATATATACTTAGTTAGATCGGTATGACTTTTCGAAAAGATG
Source organism: Rhagoletis zephyria (assembly GCF_001687245.7). NCBI lineage: Eukaryota > Metazoa > Arthropoda > Insecta > Diptera > Tephritidae > Rhagoletis > Rhagoletis zephyria. The sequence continues at coordinate 10,993 of NW_016167143.1, read as the reverse complement.
GCAAATTTACGCATTCATAAATTCCTTTCGATTGACACTCGTATTTTAGTATTTTATACAACCTGCGTATGGTTGACTAAATTCGACTATTCAAAAAGCTGGAAATCCTTTTAAGGAGTATTTTCAAATTAAAATCTTCTTAAATCTTTTTCTTCTAACATTGCGCTACGTATTTCAATTAACTGATGAATTAAGTTGAAATTGATTTTTCAAACATGTGGCAACCCTCCTAAATAAAGGTAAAAAAAGCCACTTCAAACCTCCTTTCATTGTTATCCATCATTTAAAAATGCTTCTTAATTTCTAAATATTTTAAACGTAACTTTTTAAATATGTGGCAATCCTCTTCAAACATTATAAATGTTCTAACTAAAGATATCTTAACATTCTTTCTTTCAACTCCCGTATTTTAATATTTGATATGATTTCTAAAGAAGTAAATTAAATTCGACTTTTCAAATAGGTGGCAACACTATTCAAAAATTTGTTCAACTTCCTAAATCTCTTTCGCCTGACAATGTGATAAATACTTTAATTAACTGATGAATCAAGTTGAATTTAAAAGTAAACGCGTGACAACCACCCAAATAGAGATCAGGAATAAAGTCGTTTCAAACCCATTTCGATTGATACACATATTTTTATAATTCATTTAACTTTCTAAACAATTTAAATTTCTAGGCAGGTGGCAGCCCTATTCAAATACCTCAAAAATATTTTTGGTATTCAAACTAAAGACTTCTTAACACTCTTTCGTTTTACTCCAATATTTTAACACATATGTATGTCGAATACCTTGTGTATAAGTTAACTTAATTCGACCCTTCACTGTCCTTCGTTTTGCAGATAAAGAATTTTTCGATTTATGCTCACTTAGGCGGCACTGTGGGTCGTAACTCTTTTCGAAAAAGTTAAAAATTATTGCACATCAACATCGGGAACCGTTTAATTTGACACCTCATTTTTGAAAATTGAACGAACGGTGCGGTGCAGACCTGATGACCTGGATAAAAAATTCTTTCGCATATTATATATCTGTGGTCATAAGCAATAATCGCCTAAGTCGACTTAAGAAGGAATTGAGTTGTATATGCTATGGTCCAGCTAGGCTATTTACAACGTTATAGACGAACATATTTTGGTTTCTTCATAAGGTTAACATTACAATCTAAATCTAAATGTTTAAAACGTTTTTTCTCAAATTCAGGTTTTTCGACTTAAGCGGTTATTGCTTATGACCACAGATATATANACTATTCAAATACCTCAAAAATATTTTTGGTATTCAAACTAAAGACTTCTTAACACTCTTTCGTTTTACTCCAATATTTTAACACATATGTCGAATACCTTGTGTATAAGTTAACTTAATTCGACCCTTCACTGTCCTTCGTTTTGCAGATAAAGAATTTTTCGATTTATGCTCACTTAGGCGGCACTGTGGGTCGTAACTCTTTTCGAAAAAGTTAAAAATTATTGCACATCAACATCGGGAACCGTTTAATTTGACACCTCATTTTTGAAAATTGAACGAACGGTGCGGTGCAGACCTGATGACCTGGACAAAAAATTCTTTCGCATATTATATATCTGTGGTCATAAGCAATAATCTCTAAGTCGACTTAAGAAGGAATTGAGTTGTATTTGCTATCGTCCAGCTAGGCTATTTAAAACGTTATAGACGAACATATTTTGGTTTCTTCATAAGGTTAACATTACAATCTAAATGTTTAAAACGTTTTTTCTCAAATTCAGGTTTTTCGACTTAAGCGGTTATTGCTTATGACCACAGATATATAGATAAGAAGGATTCGTAAATACCTCTCTTTGCTTTTCTACATTAAGTAATTAAATGGAGCTTTCGTAGTGCCACAACAAATTGAAATTTAATTAAATTTATTACTCATTTGGTCATTTTGATGTCAAAGTTCTTTTTATTTCCTGAAACACTTTTGGAATTTCAAAGTAAATAATTAAATTTTGCATACCCCACTAACTAAATATTTTATTTTATGCCTACATATGACAAATTCAGAATCATGCTGTTACCTTATTAAGCCTATGCGGAACTCAAGGTTATATTCTATGTACGAGTACACATATACAATGCCGCAAAGTATTCTTCCACCAAAGAAGAGCAGCTTTGCCGACACTTAGAACGTTACTGGCGCATAAACTGAATCAGTTCTTGCTTCTCTGGTAACGTCAAGTACCTTTTCATGTGCTCATTTCGCTGTTACAACCACAAGTACAATTAAGCCTCTTTTCTTAGGTCGCCAGCGAATACTAAAACAATATAGATACTGTCTGGCGGTGTTACAACAAGTGTCGGCGTCAAAGTGCGTTCATTAAGGTCGTTAGACAGCCTTAATGCTCATTGTTGCTTTAGGAATCAGAAACGTAGCAGTAAACCACATTTTAACAGCATCAACAGCAACAACTACATACATACAGTGACGAACAAAAGTATTGGCATAGAGAAATTTTCGCAATATATGGAAAGTTTTTCATTCTAATTTTTGTTTTCGATAAGTTTTTATAAATATATACCAAAAAAATATAAATCCCTAAACTTTGTGCAAATCTCAGGAAAATTCCATAAATTAACATACTAGGTTGCAACTTTCTATTTAGATTTTTTATACATATTCTTTATAGTTTTATAGACTATTCAATTTAAGTATAAAAAAGTGCAAGTTTGAAGTTGCTAAAAATTCGCGTTGGTTTTTAGCTATTTTTTCACGCAGTACGTTCGACATTTTTTTTTTTTTTGTGGAAGAAAATAATAACATCGCCCACAATCAACGCGATTTTCTAGCAACTTCAAACTTACAATTGGATATACCAAAATTGAAGGGGCTATTAAACTGCATAGTTAGAAAATCTGAATAGAATGTTGCAAATTAGTATGCAAATTTATTGAATTTTCCTTAGTTTTGCACAAAGGTTAGGATATTTTATTTTTATGTTGTAGTATTAACTATATATTATAAATAAATATGGAATGGAATAATTAACTTGGTATATTGCAAAAATTCTCTGTCCAATACTTTTTCTCGTCACTGTATGTATAAGAACGAAAGCTTACACTTACCACTTACTACCACAGCAATATGAACACGAAACCAAAATCGCAGCCAAGTGCAGCAATTGAAGTGATTGAAGTAGCTGAATCGTTATGCTATTACTGTTGTTGCGTGCTGCGCTGCGGTTTCGCACTTGGCGTCTACCAAAGTCACATATACACGCTCACATCTACACATAAATACATACATATGTAGGCATCATCTGATGCCACTATCTCTCACAAATTTCACTCTTCCATGCTGTAGTCGCTTGAGATAGCGTTGTTGTTAGGCAATTATAAGTTGCTCTATAAGTTATTCTATTGTTGGAAATATGTATGATAAAACCTTTTAATTACTTCAATTATTGCATACTTAAGCTGAACTTCGGTTTCCAATTAAAATAAGTATTTGAGGATTTTCAATAAAATTAAATAAGTACATATGTTTAAAGTGCAAAACGGCAAGCTGTTAGAAATCACTTTTCAATAAGAAAGAATAAAGTATTTAGTTCCAAATCGTTTCCAGACGAACAAAGTATGTATTATTAGGGTGTTCGATTAATAAACTTTTTCGAACCCGGTTTTCGAGTTATTTGAAATATGGCAACATGAACAGAACCGGTTCCCCATTTTCATATTAAAAAAACAGATAAACCGGTTTTATTTTATATATTTTCCTACAGTAGCACTTATGGTCTGATTAGGCAACTTAACGGCTCTCACTTAAAAATTCTGTTAAATGAATGTTGCTTATAATTGAACAGCCGAAACTTAACGTAACTTAATGCCACGCCAAAATTTATCTCATTTTGATTCTTTAAGTTCTACGTTCCGTTAAGTTAAGTTAAGTTGCCATAATCAGGCTTTTAGGAGCGGTGGTTCAATGTCTGGTTATCACTACCAGTTAAACTTCATTATTGCCGATTTCGACATCATGCATATAACATGTGATCGATAAAGCAGTCGTTGTATTTAACCTCCGGTTTGTGTTAACCAGACATTGAACAACCGGCCCTTATTGCTAGTTCGAAATCATGACCTCACTTACAATATGACTGCTAAGAAAAGGTATAGCAATAGACAATATAAGTTCGGAGTATTTTAGATTACAAGCGAAACAAAAAAAAAAATTTGAAAAATTCACACTTAATGGCGTTAACCGATTTTAGCCTTCCTTTGTCGGGAAAAACTCGAGCCCCATCCGCTGAACCAGCCCGACTATACAAATATTGTCTATTTAGATAAGCCACTCATCCGGAATCATTCAACACCTTCGTCATATCTCTCCCCTTCAATTCCAACACCGAATGTTTCAACTTTAATACAACTCCATTCTGGATATTGTGGCAGGTAAAACTGCTCAATCAAATTTGAATAAGTTGCTCGACGACACTAACCATCTCTTTATATTACCCACTCACATCAGCTCATCTACGGCTCACAACCGTCGGTTCTGGCCCACCGTTAGAAGAGAATTAAGAAAACATGTAGTGGATCCACTGATTTAGATAATGTTTAGTAAGCAGCTAATGCATAATCACCAAAATCGAAAGTTCTAGAGATATGGCCATATGTATTCTAACTTCTGGCTTCAGTCCTTCAAGCTATAGATTAACTCAGTGATAGGGAAGGCCCAGCATCCAATTAAAAAACTTTGAGTAGGCGCTATTAGAAATGCTAGCCCTCAGCTTTCACCTCTGCATAGTCTTAAGTCATGCACAGGGGCGCACCCAGGAATATATTTTAGGGGGGGGGTTTATATTTCTGAAGATATATCACCGGAAAATACTGAAAATTTGCTTGATAATACGCTCTTTAAAATATATTTATGCAAGTTTTATGTGTAGTATGTAATAAATAAATAAACGTTTTAAAATTCATAAACTGCACTTTATTTACATAAGATTAACAGAACTCAAACACTTTTAACCGACTTCAAAAAAGGGGAGGTTATCAATTCGCCGGAATACATAACTTTTTTACCACGTGAACCGATTTCAATAATCCTTTTTTTATTGGAAAGATGGTACCTCAAGGGTCGTCCCGTAATTTGGTTTAGAGATCCGATGATTGGATCATGAAGAAATTAACGGTACCCCTAAATTTGTATATGAGTATTGAAGTCGGTTGTGTTCTTTCCTTAAAAACTATTTGTTTAATAAAAAGTTCTATAAACTCATAATGCGCTCAACTTTCAAAAGTGCCTAATAAAAAATTTTCAAAAAGAGTCAGTAAAAATAAATTTATTGATTCCATGAATTTTTGCACTTTTATGTTAATTTTTTCGATTTCTGGTTTTCGATAGATGGTGATTTTTCACGATTGCTAAATTTTTTTAATGTTTCGAGTTCCGAAAAAATTAACTGAACTCTCAAGAAAAACGAAAAATTCATATAAAATGGCGGACGAGAACTGGAAAAGAAATTTTCTTCTATCAAATTTTCATAAATCAGTTTGCAGCTCTCAAGAAAAAAATGCTCGTATATTTATTTCCTCATGAAAATTTACAGCAAAAGCAAAGCGCTTTTTCAAGCAACAGAAATTATAATAAATATTTCTTATAATTTCCTTGAGAGCTGAATTCTTAGCTTTAAGATACAGTTTGTATTTGAGGTTATTAGCTTTAGGGGGGGTTTGAACCCCAAAACCCACCCCTTGTGTGCGCTAATGGTCATGCACAGTTCTTAAAGGTGTATATCACTTTATCTTTTGCCATCTGGAAAACGCCGGGGTGTTTTTAGGGATGCATTAAGCGAGTTGAGCATGATTTGGGCTGCCATTACCACATTACTTTAGTAAGTTTTGTTATGCGACACTTGAGAAGCGCAAGTGCATAATAGGTTAGGGTAGGTTATGCTGGCTAACCATAACAGGTCTCTAGTAGAAGAATATAATGTCCATAGTACTGGCGTTCTTTCAATCAATACTTTCACGCAATGTTAAAAAACATTTCCGTGACTTCAACGAATTTACGAATATACTAGTTTCGATTGCCGACTGTAGGCTTTGCAGCTGCACTTGCCTGCTGAGGGCTGGACACTTGCGAATTATGTGCTCCACGATTTCCCTGTGATAGTTACACTTCCTACTTTTTTGCCATCTATAAGACCTAATTTAATTTGTTGATGTTATGAAATCAGTAGGTTTCCAATCGTATGAATTACACAGAATTTTTGCAAGTCTGCAACCCTGAGTTCTTTAAAAAAGCCTATCCGCTTGGTGGCACTTGAGCAAATCTTGTCGTCTTTTGATTCTCCGAAGAGAAATTGGTAGGAGAATGCCCTCCTTGGCTCAGGCTAAGGAAAAGGCTAGATGGGTTGCATCTTATTTGACTGAACGGTATTGGGACATCCACGGGCTTTAGCACGCTGATTACGAATATGAAGTCAGATTTGCAAAATTCAAAACGACGCATCCAATATGGCGGTCCAATAAAAAAACATAATAATAATTCTTATAAGATTTGGTACTTTTGAACGCCATATGGGATCCGCCATTTTGAATTTAAAAAATCTGACTTCATATTCGTATACAGAGACCTCAAGAACTATTACATACCAAAATAACAGTAAATCCGTCAAATATAAACAAAAATAAGCATAAAGTTCGCCATGTTTTTAGAGGTAAAAAATCTGATGTAACTGACCAAAACGGATTCCAGATTCGCGACTCTAAACACAACACACAACACCTGAGTTTCCATTTTTTTCTTATGTTTCACGATTCAAAGTATAAGGAGAAATCGGCCAGATGAGTGAGCCCTAGAGATTTGCCCATATATGTATGTTTCCAGGTATACAGAATTTATTGCGTCATAAACTGAAAAGCACTGATCTCTTGGCATTTTCATAGAACTAGTGACACGTTTGAATTCCTTTTATTCAAGTTTTGGCATTTTATCACTCTTCAACAGCAGGGCAGACACCTAAGACACAGTCACATAAACACAAATCAGTCGCAACTACGCATAAGGATGTACTTTAGTATGCTAATAAAAATCTTATTAGCACACTTCCGCGGAGCACTGCTAGCTGATGCATGTATGCACTGTAGAATCCCTGCAGAAAAAAGTTATCATTTGATAAAAAATAACCCACTTGTAGTTAGCTTTTTTGCGGGATTTCTATAAAATATATAACTTGTAGTTAGCTACAAAAAGCTAACTTGAAACTTGTTGACAAGTAATGCAGGAGTAAAGCTCGAGATTGTTTTCTTTAAACGCGTTTCCATTCAAATGTCCTGCACTTCGCAAATACTTTTTCGAATTGAGGACAACTAAAAGGAAAATCGAAATTTCATATTATCATTTTGAAGCTATGTCTGACGGAGTTCGAATATGGGACCAGCAGAATATTGAAACAAATATAAAATGTAATAAAAGAAAGTACCTAAATGAAAAAAAAATAAAAAAAATAAAAAAATACCTTGTTCTCCCTATTGATATTTGATGTCCAAAAGTAGTTAGTTACATCAAATGCAAAGGTAACCACCCTTGACTATTTCGCAGCCTTCGCCATAGAAATATAATTAGCTTTCGTCAAAGAAAATATTCAGATAATAAGTGACTTTTAGCTCCTTCCTAATCAACTTAAAGATAGCTTATAGTTAGATACATTTCCTGCAGGGATGCGATAACACAGCTCTTTTTTTAACTCTTGTACATACAATCATTTTTCTCGTCTTTTTAACTCAAAATTGCTCGTTATCCATGCATTTGTTTTCTGTGGTAATAGAAAATTTGAATTTCGTTCAAATTTATTGGTGCGCGAAAACGATAAAAATGGCGCATTTCTGAAGTCATTTCCGGTTACATATTTCACAATTTTTAAAAGCCTTTCGATTTCTGTTCATAAATGCGTGGAATTTCAGCGCTAGAAGTATATCAAATTTTATTCTTCTGCTGATTTAAGCAAGAGTAAGGGACTCTTTAATCTTTATTAAGAGAAGTCAAAATCGCTTGGGCGGTTACAGCCTCAATAAAGCGGAAGATATTATATCTGTATATTAAATGATTTATTTGCATATTACATATTGGAGGGAACGGATTTTTAGGATCTAAAAGCCTATAAAGAATTGCCTTCTTTATTTCTTTAAACGAAACAGGCAGTGAAGAGGCACTAAAAATAGCAAAACAGGCAAAAGAGAGCACTAAGAACGACAAAAACCGAAAACTAATCGAATGCAGAAGATGCAGTCTGAAGTTTTCTGGCAGCATAAAAAAAAAATAATTAATTCAAAAAAAAAAAATTTAATGAAAAAAAATTAAAAAAAAATCCCTGCGCCATTAGTTGAACCTTGAACCAAAGAGTAATGTATATATCGTTTTCAGTCTGGTGGAATGCAGTGTTTGATAAATATTGCCAAAACCTTGAAAGTGTTTGGTCAAACTGTGGGCTTGTTCGAGTTGCAATCACAACATGTGGAATTATAAGTATCACAGTTCTGTGTGAATTTCTAGCAATGTATGTATTATCAGTGTGGGCAGTTGCAACAATGTTGCTATTTTTCATCAGGACGGCAGTAATGCCGCTTTTATTACGTGCCTCGAACAGGCCCTGTTATAGCTCAGTTATGCATATTTTGCACTGCACTACATATAAATAGTGTCATTTTTACGTAGTAATCAAAAACCAACAGACTTCTATATACATATGAAATGCTCTGCGTTGGGTAACCGCTTACAGCAAAGCTCATTAAACAGCTTCCTTATGTGACAACTCTCATGCAATCCCAAGTATGCATAACTGAGCTATTAGCCGCGTATTGAAAAAACTTGAATGACAATCGTAAACTTTGATCGAAAGTTGGATCTGGTAGAAAATGTGGATCCGAAGACCTGCACAGCGCTAAAAGTTTCAAGGGGCTTTGTGAAAAATTCCAAATATTTCGAGCAGAAAAATAGCTAAAAAATGCGGAGTCTAAATTATTTGTCCATGAGGTGAATAGAGAAACTGGCCTAAAATCCTACAAACTTCAGAAATTCCCACCTCAGAATGGAATGCTACGAAGAATGTTGGTACTTAATACGGAAGCATGAAGTAAAAAAATAGATAGCGGGACAATATTAGGCCCAACTCTCTATTTTGGTCTGCACACTGACAGGACACTGCCCGATTCAATTTCACGCAGTTCGATTAAATAACATACTGGATTTCACTGCACAACTTCTTGAAGGCCCACAATTTGGAATCGTCTCAACCCTTCTGTGCAAAACTGTGGTCCGAATGAACGGGATCGCATATTTTAACCAGCCCAGATGATCGCACCATCACCAGTACCGATATCAGCCGCCTGCGCAATTTCATTCTGTCACGCAACGTTTTTCACTATACATAGCTCAGCAGTTACCATTCGATAGTTGTAAATCGTTCTATGTCAATAGTTACTTGTTTTGCTTTATTGACTCGATACGTTTGTCTGGACGCGTTTATAAGCCTTATGGGATAGTTTTAAGCTGTTGTGCCATTGGTTATACTAAACTGTTTGCGTAACACACAGCTGCTTCGCGACCGCCAATCTGTCGTGTGTATATGTGATTTTTTATTTTCTTTCTGCCACTCCATATACATACATACATATGTATGAACATACATATTTAGCATAAGTTAAGGCGCTTAGCGTTTTTGTTATTACGTGCACTCTAAGCGAGCAAAGCATAATTCATACATATGAGTAAACATTGGAATTATATCGAGCCCTAACCGCTAAAATAACGTAAGCGACATTTTTTTCAAAATTTTCCTTTTGATGCAGAAATGTATCTAGATGCTCTAGGAATATTTCTGCATCAAAAAGAAAATTTTGAAAAAAATGTCGCTTACGTTATTTTGTCGGTTAGGGCTCGATATTTTCTAGTATTGATTTATGTTTAAATGAACGCTGTATTAATGAAAGAGGAAGCAATAANTAGCATTGATTTATGTTTAAATGAACGCTGTATTAATGAAAGAGGAAGCAATAAAATGAGCACCATGTTGCATGTAATTTCCATATGACACAAATGTTACAAATTATTGGCGTACATAAAGTGACACGCAGACAGGCAGCCGCCAGACAGTAGAAATTTGTTGTTGTATAGGCAATGTTATTGGTGCCAGACAAGTCTTGACATGCTTATGCGACTACCTAATACAGTATTATTCAATCTGATTTAGGTGTTCGACTGATATAGACGCGTTTTTATTGCATTGTTTTTATAACCACTGAAGACGCAGCAAAATCTCAAAGAGAAATAATTTTCTTATTGTGGAAAGAAGGTTGTGAAAATATCAGAAATTATTCAGCGGACTACTGCGACGGGCGCTTGTCAAAAAACGGCTTGGAAAGTTGCATATGAGTCCGTTGTTGCAACAGTATAATGCAAGACACCACATACCGCAAGAAAAACGAAGAATGATTGAACGATTTACCATGGAAATTGCCTCCGCACCCAACTTATTTCTCCATTCTGGAACCCAGTGATTATTGCTTGTTTACAGATTTGAAAACCCCCTTAANTATAATGCAAGACACCATATACCGCAAGAAAAACGAAGAATGATTGAACGATTTACCATGGAAATTGCCTCCGCACCCAACTTATTTTTCCATTCTGGAACCCAGTGATTATTGCTTGTTTACAGATTTGAAAACCCCCTTAAGGGTGTTCGATTTGAAAGTATAACTGACGTAAAACGTGCCATAAATAGGTTGATTGAGGAGACACCGAAAAAGCTATATAAATTAGTATGATGTATGGAGAAGGTCTACATAATGAACCTTATATCAGAAAAATCTCCTTTAACTAGAAAAAAATCATAAAGACTTTTTTGTGTTGCTGTCGTCACTTGCGTAGCATCAACAGTTTTTCGCCTCTCCCGAGCATTTGGAATTTTTTTAGTTACGACTGTTTTTATACCCGAGCGCACTTGTGCACAAGGGTATTAT